>NW_027513137.1:100950-145666 GCF_048772815.1 Callospermophilus lateralis
CCTTTATTTTTTCAAGTTTCAAAGAGCTACTACAAACCATGTTGGATTTAGAGTTCCAAATTCATCTATCTATATTGAAGAGAAGAGAGTGAAACCTAAAAAAAAAAAAAAAAACTGCTACTGAAATCGAACGCTTCAACCTAGAAGAACAAAATTTGGTGAGTCAAGTGGGATTTGTGTACTGATCGTAAACACCATGTATCATCAAGATTGGGTGAAAAAATATTTGCTCATATTTCGGAAACTCGTAATTTGTTGGATCCTTGGCAACCCCTCTCAAGAAAAGTGCTTTTCCACAGTCACTGCTTAGGGCTACTTGAAGCGGAAACAAATAAAAGAGACAAAACTGAGAACTCCTTTATTTTGTCAAGTTTCAAAGAGCTACTACAAACCATGTTAGATTTAGAGTTCCAAATTCATCTACCTATATAGGAGAGAACAGAGTGAAACCTAAAAATAAAAACTGCTACTGTAGACGAATGCTTCAACCTAGAAGAACAAAATTTGGTGAGACAAGTGGGATTTCTGTACTTGTCCTTACCACCAAGTGTCATCAAGATTGCGTGAAAAAAATGTTTGCTGGTATTTCAGAAACTCGTAATTTCTTAGAAGCTTGGCAACCCCTCTCAATGAAAGTGCTTTTCCACAGTCTGTGCCAGGGCTATTTGAAGAGGAAACAAACCATAGAGACAAAACTGAGAACTCCTTTACTTTGTCAAGTTTCAAAGAGCTACTACAAACCATGTTGGATTTAGAGTTCCAAATTCATCTATCTATATAGGAGAGAACAGAGTAAAACCTAAAATTGAAAACTGCTACTGTAGACGAATGCTTCAACCTAGAAGAACAAAATTTGGTGAGCCAAGTGGGATTTGTGTACTGATCATCACCAACAAGAATCATCAAGATTGGGTGAAAAAATATTTGCTGGTATTTCGGAAACTCGTAATTTCTTGGAAGCTTGGCAACCCCTGTCAATGAAAGTGCGTATCCACCGTCTGTGCCTACGGCTACTTGAAGAGGAAACAAACCATACAGACAAAACTGAGAACTCCTTTATTTTGTGAATTTTCAAAGAGCCACTACACACCATGTTGGATTTAGACTTCCAAATTCATCTATCTATATAGCAGAGAACAGAGTGAAACCTAAACATAAAAACTGCTACTGTAGACGAAAGCTTCAACCTAGAAGAACAAAATTTGGTGATCCAAGTGGGATTTGTGAACTGATCATTACCACCAAGTATCATCAAGATTGGGTGAAAAAATATTTGCTCGTATTTCGGAAACTCGTAATTTGTTGGAACCTTGGCAACCCCTCTCAAGGAAAGTGCTTTTCCACAGTCACTGCTTAGGGCTACTTGAAGCGGAAACAAATCAAAGAGACAAAACTGAGAACTCCTTTTTTTTGTCAAGTTTCAAAGAGCTACTACAAACCATGTTGGATTTAGAGTTCCAAATTCATCTATCTATATAGGAGAGATCAGAGTGAAACCTAATAATAAAAACTGCTACTGTAGACGAACGCTTCAAACTAGAAGAACAAAATTTGGTGAGCCAAGTGGGACTTGTGTACTGATCTTTATCACCATGTATCACCAACATTGGGTGACAAAATATTTGCTGGTATTTCGGAAACTCTTAATTTTTTGGAAGCTTGGCAACCCCTTTCAATGAAAGTGCTTGTCCACAGTCTCTGCTTAGGGCTACATGAAGCGGAAACAAATCATAGAGATAACTCTGAGAACTCCTTTACTTTGTTAAGTTTCAAAGAGCTACTACAAACCATATTGGATTTAGAGTCCAAATTCATCTATCTATATAGGAGAGAACAGAGTGAAACCTAAATATGAAAACTGCTACTGTAGACGAACGCTTCAATCTAGAAGAACAAAATTTGTTGAGCCAAGTGGGATTTGTTTAGTGATCATTACCACCAAGTGTCATCAAGATTGCGTGAAAAAATATTTTCTGGTATTTCGGAAACTCGTTATTTCTTGGAAGCTTGGCAACCTCTCTCAATGAAAGTGCTTTTCCACAGTCTCTGCTTAGCGCTACTTGAAGCGGAAACAAATCATAGAGACAAAACTGAGAGCTCCTTTATTTTGTCAAGATTCAAATAGCTACTACAAACCATATTGGATTTAGAGTTCCAAATTCATCTATCTATATAGGAGAGAACAGAGTGAAACCTAAATATAAAAACTGCTACTGTAGACGAACGCTTCAACCAAGAAGAACAAAATTTGGTGAGCCAAGTGGGATTTGTGTACGGATCTTCAACACCAAGTATCATCAAGTTTGTTGAAAATCTATTTGCTGGTATTTCGGAAACTCGTAATTTCTTGGAACCTTGGCAACCACTCTCAAGGAAAGTGCTTTTCCACAGTCTCTGCTTAGGGCTACTTGAAGCGGAAACAAATCATAGAGACAAAACTGAGAGCTCCTTTATTTTGTCAAGTTTCAAATAGCTACTACAAACCATGTTGGATTTAGAGTTCCAAAATCATCTATCTATATAGGAGAGAACAGAGTAAAACCTAAAATTAAAAACTGCTACTGTAGACGAATGCTTCAACCTAGAAGAACAAAATTTGGTGAGCCAAGGGGGATTTGTGTACTTGTCCTTACTACCAAGTATCATCAAGATTGGGTGAAAAAATATTTGCTCGTATTTCGGAAACTCGTTATTTCTTAGAAGCTTGACATCCCCTCTCAATGAAAGTGCTTTTCCACAGTCTATGCCACGGCTACTTGAAAAGGAAACAAACCATAAAGACAAAACTGAGAACTCCTTTATTTTTTCAAGTTTCAAAGAGCTACTACAAACCATGTTGGATTTAGAGTTCCAAATTCATCTATCTATATTGAAGAGAAGAGAGTGAAACCTAAAAAAAAAAAAAAACTGCTACTGAAATCGAACGCTTCAACCTAGAAGAACAAAATTTGGTGAGTCAAGTGGGATTTGTGTACTGATCGTAAACACCATGTATCATCAAGATTGGGTGAAAAAATATTTGCTCATATTTCGGAAACTCGTAATTTGTTGGATCCTTTGCAACCCCTCTCAAGAAAAGTGCTTTTCCACAGTCACTGCTTAGGGCTACTTGAAGCGGAAACAAATAAAAGAGACAAAACTGAGAACTCCTTTATTTTGTCAAGTTTCAAAGAGCTACTACAAACCATGTTAGATTTAGAGTTCCAAATTCATCTACCTATATAGGAGAGAACAGAGTGAAACCTAAAAATAAAAACTGCTACTGTAGACGAATGCTTCAACCTAGAAGAACAAAATTTGGTGAGACAAGTGGGATTTGTGTACTTGTCCTTACCACCAAGTGTCATCAAGATTGCGTGAAAAAATGTTTGCTGGTATTTCAGAAACTCGTAATTTCTTAGAAGCTTGGCAACCCCTCTCAATGAAAGTGCTTTTCCACAGTCTGTGCCAGGGCTATTTGAAGAGGAAACAAACCATAGAGACAAAACTGAGAACTCCTTTACTTTGTCAAGTTTCAAAGAGCTACTACAAACCATGTTGGATTTAGAGTTCCAAATTCATCTATCTATATAGGAGAGAACAGAGTAAAACCTAAAATTGAAAACTGCTACTGTAGACGAATGCTTCAACCTAGAAGAACAAAATTTGGTGAGCCAAGTGGGATTTGTGTACTGATCATCACCAACAAGTATCATCAAGATTGGGTGAAAAAATATTTGCTGGTATTTCGGAAACTCGTAATTTCTTGGAAGCTTGGCAACCCCTGTCAATGAAAGTGCGTATCCACCGTCTGTGCCTACGGCTACTTGAAGAGGAAACAAACCATAGAGACAAAACTGAGAACTCCTTTATTTTTGAATTTTCAAAGAGCCACTACACACCATGTTGGATTTAGAATTCCAAATTCATCTATCTATATAGCAGAGAACAGAGTGAATCCTAAACATAAAAACTGCTACTGTAGACGAACGCTTCAACCTAGAAGAACAAAATTTGGTGATCCAAGTGGGATTTGTGAACTGATCATTACCACCAAGTATCATCAAGATTGGGTGAAAAAATATTTGCTCGTATTTCGGAAACTCGTAATTTGTTGGAACCTTGGCAACCCCTCTCAAGGAAAGTGCTTTTCCACAGTCACTGCTTAGGGCTACTTGAAGCGGAAACAAATCAAAGAGACAAAACTAGAACTCCTTTTTTTTGTCAAGTTTCAAAGAGCTACTACAAACCATGTTGGATTTAGAGTTCCAAATTCATCTATCTATATAGGAGAGATCAGAGTGAAACCTAATAATAAAAACTGCTACTGTAGACGAACGCTTCAAACTAGAAGAACAAAATTTGGTGAGCCAAGTGGGACTTGTGTACTGATCTTTATCACCATGTATCACCAACATTGGGTGACAAAATATTTGCTGGTATTTCGGAAACTCTTAATTTCTTGGAAGCTTGGCAACCCCTTTCAATGAAAGTGCTTGTCCACAGTCTCTGCTTAGGGCTACATGAAGCGGAAACAAATCATAGAGATAACTCTGAGAACTCCTTTACTTTGTTAAGTTTCAAAGAGCTACTACAAACCATATTGGATTTAGAGTCCAAATTCATCTATCTATATAGGAGAGAACAGAGTGAAACCTAAATATGAAAACTGCTACTGTAGACGAACGCTTCAATCTAGAAGAACAAAATTTGTTGAGCCAAGTGGGATTTGTTTAGTGATCATTACCACCAAGTGTCATCAAGATTGCGTGAAAAAATATTTTCTGGTATTTCGGAAACTCGTTATTTCCTGGAAGCCTGGCAACCTCTCTCAATGAAAGTGCTTTTCCACAGTCTCTGCTTAGCGCTACTTGAAGCGGAAACAAATCATAGAGACAAAACTGAGAGCTCCTTTATTTTGTCAAGATTCAAATAGCTACTACAAAACCATATTGGATTTAGAGTTCCAAATTCATCTATCTATATAGGAGAGAACAGAGTGAAACCTAAATATAAAAACTGCTACTGTAGACGAACGCTTCAACCAAGAAGAACAAAATTTGGTGAGCCAAGTGGGATTTGTGTACGGATCTTCAACACCAAGTATCATCAAGTTTGTTGAAAATCTATTTGCTGGTATTTCGGAAACTCGTAATTTCTTGGAACCTTGGCAACCACTCTCAAGGAAAGTGCTTTTCCACAGTCTCTGCTTAGGGCTACTTGAAGCGGAAACAAATCATAGAGACAAAACTGAGAGCTCCTTTATTTTGTCAAGTTTCAAATAGCTACTACAAACCATGTTGGATTTAGAGTTCCAAAATCATCTATCTATATAGGAGAGAACAGAGTAAAACCTAAAATTAAAAACTGCTACTGTAGACGAATGCTTCAACCTAGAAGAACAAAATTTGGTGAGCCAAGGGGATTTGTGTACTTGTCCTTACTACCAAGTATCATCAAGATTGGGTGAAAAAATATTTGCTCGTATTTCGGAAACTCGTTATTTCGTAGAAGCTTGACATCCCCTCTCAATGAAAGTGCTTTTCCACAGTCTATGCCACGGCTACTTGAAAAGGAAACAAACCATAAAGACAAAACTGAGAACTCCTTTATTTTTTCAAGTTTCAAAGAGCTACTACAAACCATGTTGGATTTAGAGTTAAAATTCATCTATCTATATTGAAGAGAAGAGAGTGAAACCTAAAAAAAAAAAAAAACTGCTACTGAAATCGAACGCTTCAACTAGAAGAACAAAATTTGGTGAGTCAAGTGGGATTTGTGTACTGATCGTAAACACCATGTATCATCAAGATTGGGTGAAAAAATATTTGCTCATATTTCGGAAACTCGTAATTTGTTGGATCCTTGGCAACCCCTCTCAAGAAAAGTGCTTTTCCACAGTCACTGCTTAGGGCTACTTGAAGCGGAAACAAATAAAAGAGACAAAACTGAGAACTCCTTTATTTTGTCAAGTTTCAAAGAGCTACTACAAACCATGTTAGATTTAGAGTTCCAAATTCATCTACCTATATAGGAGAGAACAGAGTGAAACCTAAAAATAAAAACTGCTACTGTAGACGAATGCTTCAACCTAGAAGAACAAAATTTGGTGAGACAAGTGGGAATTGTGTACTTGTCCTTACCACCAAGTGTCATCAAGATTGCGTGAAAAAATGTTTGCTGGTATTTCAGAAACTCGTAATTTCTTAGAAGCTTGGCAACCCCTCTCAATGAAAGTGCTTTTCCACAGTCTGTGCCAGGGCTATTTGAAGAGGAAACAAACCATAGAGACAAAACTGAGAACTCCTTTACTTTGTCAAGTTTCAAAGAGCTACTACAAACCATGTTGGATTTAGAGTTCCAAATTCATCTATCTATATAGGAGAGAACAGAGTAAAACCTAAAATTGAAAACTGCTACTGTAGACGAATGCTTCAACCTAGAAGAACAAAATTTGGTGAGCCAAGTGGGATTTGTGTACTGATCATCACCAACAAGAATCATCAAGATTGGGTGAAAAAATATTTGCTGGTATTTCGGAAACTCGTAATTTCTTGGAAGCTTGGCAACCCCTGTCAATGAAAGTGCGTATCCACCGTCTGTGCCTACGGCTACTTGAAGAGGAAACAAACCATACAGACAAAACTGAGAACTCCTTTATTTTGTGAATTTTCAAAGAGCCACTACACACCATGTTGGATTTAGACTTCCAAATTCATCTATCTATATAGCAGAGAACAGAGTGAAACCTAAACATAAAAACTGCTACTGTAGACGAAAGCTTCAACCTAGAAGAACAAAATTTGGTGATCCAAGTGGGATTTGTGAACTGATCATTACCACCAAGTACTATCAAGATTGGGTGAAAAAATATTTGCTCGTATTTCGGAAACTCATAATTTGTTGGAACCTTGGCAACCCCTCTAAAGGAAAGTGCTTTTCCACAGTCACTGCTTAGGGCTACTTGAAGCAAAAACAAATCAAAGAGACAAAACTGAGAACTCCTTTTTTTTGTCAAGTTTCAAAGAGCTACTACAAACCATGTTGGATTTAGAGTTCCAAATTCATCTATCTATATAGGAGAGAACAGAGTGAAACCTAATAATAAAAACTGCTACTGTAGACGAACGCTTCAAACTAGAAGAACAAAATTTGGTGAGCCAAGTGGGACTTGTGTACTGATCATTATCACCATGTATCATCAACATTGGGTGACAAAATATTTGCTGGTATTTCGGAAACTCTTAATTTTTTGGAAGCTTGGCAACCCCTTTCAATGAAAGTGCTTGTCCACAGTCTCTGCTTAGGGCTACATGAAGCGGAAACAAATCATAGAGACAAGTCTGAGAACTCCTTTACTTTCTTAAGTTTCAAAGAGCTACTACAAACCATATTGGATTTAGAGTCCAAATTCATCTATCTATATAGGAGAGAACAGAGTGAAACCTAAATATGAAAACTGCTACTGTAGACGAACGCCTCAATCTAGAAGAACAAAATTTGGTGAGCCAAGTGGGATTTGTTTAGTGATCATTACTACCAAGTGTCATCAAGATTGCGTAAAAAAATATTTCTGGTATTTCGGAAACTCGTTATTTCTTGGAAGCTTGGCAACCTCTCTCAATGATAGTGCTTTTCCACAGTCTCTGCTTAGGGCTACTTGAAGCGGAAACAAATCATAGAGACAAAACTGAGAGCTTTTTTATTTTGTCAAGTTTCAAATAGCTACTACAAACCATTTTGGATTTAGAGTTCCAAATTCATCTATCTATATAGGAGAGAACAGAGTGAAACCTAAATATAAAAACTGCTACTGTAGACGAACGCTTCAACCAAGAAGAACAAAATTTGGTGAGCCAAGTGGGATTTGTGTACGGATCTTCAACACCAAGTATCTTCAAGTTGTTGAAAATCTATTTGCTGGTATTTCGGAAACTCGTAATTCTTGGAACCTTGGGAACCCCTCTCAAGGAAAGTGCTTTTCCACAGTCTCTGCTTAGGGCTACTTGAAGCGGAAACAAATCATAGAGCCAAAACTGAGAGCTCCTTTATTTTGTCAAGTTTCAAATAGCTACTACAAACCATGTTGGATTTAGAGTTCCAAATTCATCTATCTATATAGGAGAGAACAGAGTAAAACCTAAAATTAAAAACTGCTACTGTAGACGAATGCTTCAACCTAGAAGAACAAAATTTGGTGAGCCAAGGGGGGATTTGTGTACTTGTCCTTACTACCAAGTATCATCAAGATTGGGTGAAAAAATATTTGCTCGTATTTCGGAAACTCGTTATTTCTTAGAAGCTTGACATCCCCTCTCAATGAAAGTGCTTTTCCACAGTCTATGCCACGGCTACTTGAAAAGGAATCAAACCATAAAGACAAAACTGAGAACTCCTTTATTTTTTCAAGTTTCAAAGAGCTACTACAAACCATGTTGGATTTAGAGTTCCAAATTCATCTATCTATATTGAAGAGAAGAGAGTGAAAACTAAAAAAAAAAAAACTGCTACTGAAATCGAACGCTTCAACCTAGGAGAACAAAATTTGGTGAGTCAAGTGGGATTTGTGTACTGATCGTAAACACCATGTATCATCAAGATTGGGTGAAAAAATATTTGCTTGTTTTTCGGAAACTCGTAATAACTTGGAAGCTTGGCAACCCCTGTCAATGAAAGTGTGTATCCACATTCTGTGCCTACGGCTACTTGAAGAGGAAACAAACCTAGAGACAAAACAGAGAACTCCTTTATTTTGTGAATTTTCAAAGAGCCACTACAAACCATGTTGGATTTAGAGTTCCAAATTCATCTATCTATATAGCAGAGAACAGAGTGAAACCTAAATATAAAAACTGCTACTGTAGACGAACGCTTCAACCTAGAAGAACAAAATTTGATGACCAAGTGGGATTTGGATACCGATCATTACCACCACGTATCATCAACATTGGGAGAGAAAATATTTGCTGGTATTTCAGAAACTTTTAATTTCTTGGAAGCTTGGCAACCCCTTTCAATGAAAGTGCTTTTCCACAGTCTCTGCTTAGGGCTACATGAAGCTGAAACAAATCATAGAGACAAAACTGAGAACTACTTTACTTTGTCAAGTTTCAAAGAGCTACTACAAACCATATTGGATTTAGAGTTCCAAATTCATCTATGTATATAGGAGAGAACAGAGTGAAACCTAAATATAAAATCTGCTACTGTAGATGAACGCTTCAACCTAGAAGAACAAAATTTGGTGAGCCAAGTGGGATTTGTGTACTGATCATTACCACCAAGTGTCAACAAGATTGCATGAAAAAATATTGGCTGGTATTTCGGAGACTCGTTATTTCTGGGAAGTTTGCAACCTCTCTCAATGAAAGTGCTTTTCCACAGTCCTGCTTAGGGCTACTTGAAGCGGAAACAAATCATAGAGACAAAATTGAGAGCTCCTTTATTTTGTCAAGTTTCAAATAGCTACTACAAACCATATTGGATTTAGAGTTCCAAATTCATCTATCTATATAGGAGAGAACAGAGTAAAACCTAAAAGTAAAAACTGCTACTGTAGACGAATGTTTCAACCTAGAAGAACAAAATTTAGTGAGCCAAGTCGGATTTGTGTGCTTGTCCTTACCACCAAGTATCATCAAGATTGGGTGAAAAAATATTTCCTGGTATTTCGGAAACTCGTTATTTCTTAGAAGGTTGGCAACCCCTCTCAATGAAAGTGCTTTTCCACAGTCTATGCCAGGGTTACTTGAAGAGGAAACAAACAATAGAGACAAAACTGAGAACTCCTGTATTTTGTCTAGTTTCAAAGAGCTACTACAAACCATGTTGGATTTAGAATTCCAAATTCATCTATCTATATAGGAGTGAAGAGAGTGAAACCTAAAAATAAAAACTGCTACTGAAAACGAACACTTCCACATAGAAGAACAAAATTTGGTGAGTCAAGTGGGATTTGTGTATCGATCGTAAACACCAAGTATCATCAAGATTGGGTGAAAAAATATTTGCTGGTATTTCGGAAACTCGTAATTTCTTGGAAGCTTGGCAACCACTCTCAATGAAAGTGCTTTTCCACAGTCTGTGCCAGGGCTATTTGAAGAGGAAACAAACCATAGAGACAAAACTGAGAACTCCTTTACTTTGTCAAGTTTCAAAGAGCCACTACACACCATGTTGGATTTAGACTTCCAAATTCATCTATCTATATAGCAGAGAACAGAGTGAAACCTAAACATAAAAACTGCTACTGAAGACGAACGCTTAAACCTAGAAGAACAAAATTTGGTGAGCCAAGTGGAATTTGTGGACTTGTCATTACCACCACGTATCATCAAGATTGGGTGAAAAAATATTTGCTGGTATTTCGGAAACTCTTAATTTCTTGGAAGCTAGGGAACCCCTTTCAATGAAAGTGCTTTTCCACAGTCTCTGCTTAGGGCTACATGAAGTGGAAACAAATCATAGACACAAAACTGAGAACTCCATTACTTTGTCAAGTTTCAAAGAGCTACTAAAAACCATATTGGATTTAGAGTTCCAAATTCATCTATCTATATAGGAGAGAACAGAGTAAAAACCTAAATATAAAATCTGCTACTGTAGACGAACGCTTCAACCAAGAAGAACAAAATTTGGTGAGCCAAGTGGGATTTGTGGACTTGTCATTACCACCACGTACCATTAAGTTTGGGTGAAAAAATATTTGCTGGTATTTCGGAAACTCGTAATTTCTTGGAAGCTTGGCAACCCCTCTCAATGAAAGTGTTTTTCCACAGTCTCTGCTTAGGGCTACTTGAAGCGGAAACAAATCATAGAGACAAAACTGAGAACTCCTTTATTTTGTCAAGTTTCAAAGAGCTACTACAATCCATGTTGGATTTAGAGTTCCAAATTCATCTATCTATATAGAAGAAAACAGAGTGAAACCTAAAAATAAAAACTGCTACTGTAGACAAACGCTTCAACCTAGAAGAACAAAATTTGGTGAGCCAAGTGGGATTTGTGTACCGATCATCACCACCAAGTATCATCAAGATTGGGTGAAAAAATATTTGCTCGTATTTCGGAAACTCGTTATTTGTTAGAAGCTTGGCAACCCCTCTCAATGAAAAGTGCTTTTCCACCGTCTGTGCCTAGGACTACTTGAAGAGGAAACAAAACATAGAGACAAAACTGAGAACTACTTTACTTGGTCGAGTTTCAAAGAGCTACTACAAACCATATTGGATTTAGAGTTCCAAATTCATCTATCTATATAGAAGAAAACAGAGTGAAACCTAAAAATAAAAACTGCTACTGAAACGAACGCTTCAACTTAGAAGAACAAAATTTGGTGAGCCAAGTGGGATTTGTGGACTTGTCATTACCACCACGTATCATCAAGATTGGGTGAAAAAATGTTTGCTGGTATTTCGGAAACTCGTAATTTCTTGGAAGCTTGGCAACCACTCTCAATGAAAGTGCATTTCCACAGTCTCTGCTTAGGGCTACTTGAAGAGGATACAAATCATAGAGACAAAACTGAGAATTCCTTTCATTTATCAAGATTCAAAGAGCTACTACAAACCATGATGCATTTAGATTTCCAAATTCATCTATCTATATAGTAGAGAACAGAGTGAAACCTAAATATAAAAATTGCTACTGTAGACGAACGCTTCAACCTAGAAGAACAAAATTTTGTGAGCCAAGTTGGATTTGTACCGATCTTCACCACCAAGTATCATCAAGAGTGGGTGAAAAAATATTTGCTGGTAATTCGGAAACTCGTTATTTCTTAGAAGCTTGGCAACCCCTCTAAATGAAAGTGCTTTTCCACAGTCAGTGCCTAGGGCTACTTGAAGAGGAAACAATCCATAGAGACAAAACTGAGAACTCCTTTATTTTGTCAATTTTCAAAGAGATACTACAAACCATGTTGGATTTAGAGTTCCATATTCATCTATCTATATAGGAGAGAACAGATTAAAACCTAAAAATAAAAACTGCTACTGTAGACGAACGCTTAAACCTAGAAGAACAAAATTTGGTGAGCCAAGTGGGATTTGTGTACCGATCATTACCACCAAGTATCATCAAGATTGGGTGAAAAAGTATTTGCCGGTATTTCGGAAACTCGTAATTTCCTGGAAGCGTGGCAACCCCTCTCAATGAAAGTGCTTTTCAACAGACTCTGCTTAGGGCTACTTGAAACGGAAACAAATCATTGAGACAAAACATAGAACTTTTTTATTTTTCAAGTTTCAAAGAGCTAGTACAAACCATATTGGAATTAGAGTTCCAAATTCATCTGTCTATATAGGAGAAAAACATAGTGAAACCTAAATATAAAAACTGCTACTGAAAACAAACGCTTCAACCTAGAAGAACAAAACTTGGTGAGCCAAGTGGGATTTGTGTACTGATCATTACCACCAAGTATCATCAACATTGGTTGAAAATAATATTTGCTGGTATTTCGGAAACTCGTAATTTCTTGTAAGCTTAGCAACCCTTCTCAATGAAAGTGCTTTTCCACAGTCAGTGACTAGGGCTACTTAAAGAGGAAACAATCCATAGAGACAAAACTGAGACCTCCTTTATTTCGTCAAGTTCGAAAGCTACTACAAACGATGTTGGATTTAGAGTTCCAAATTCATCGATCTATATAGCAGAGAACAGAGTGAAACCTAAATATAAAAACTGCTACTGTAGACGAATGCTTCAACCTAGAAAAACAAAATTTGGTGAGCCAAGTGGGATTTGGATACCGATCATTACCACCAGGTATCATCAACATTGGGTGACAAAATATTTGCTGGTAATTTGGAAACTCATTATTTCTTAGAAGCTTGGCACCCCTCTAAATGAAAGTGCTTTTCCACAGTCTCTGCTTAGGGATACTTGAAGCGAAAACAAATCATAGAGACAAAACTGACAACTCCTTTTTTTTGTCAATGTTCAAAGAGCTACTACAAACCATGTTGGATTTAGAGTTCCAAATTCATCTATCTATATAGGAGAGAAGAGAGTGAAACCTAAAAATAAAAACTGCTACTGAAAACGAATGCTTCAACATAGAAGAACAAAATTTGGTGAGTCAAGTAGGATTTCTGTACCGATCGTAAACACCAAGTATCATCAAGATTGGGTGAAAAAATATTTGCTGGTATTTCGGAAACTCGTAATTTCTTGGAAGCTTGGCAACCCCTCTCAATGAAAGTGCGTATCCACCCTCTGTGCCTAGGGCTACTTGAAGAGGAAACATACCATAGAGACAAAACTGAGAACTCCTTTATTTTGTCAAGTTTCAAAGAGCCACTACAAACCATGGGGATTTAGAGTTCCAAATTCATCTATCTATATAGCAGAGAACAGAGTGAAACCTAAACATAAAAACAGCTACTGTAGACGAACGCTTCAACCAAGAAGAACAAAATTTGGTGATCCAAGTGGGATTTGTGATCTGATCATTACCACCAAGTATCAAAAGATTGGGTGAAAAAATATTTGCTGGTATTTCGGAAACTCGTAATTTGTTGGAACCTTGGCAACCCCTCTCAAGGAAAGTGCTTTTCCGCAGTCACTGCTTAGGGCTACTTGAAGTGGAAACAAATCATAGAGACAAAACTGAGAACTCCATTATTTTGTCAAGTTTCAGAGAGCTACTACAAACCATGTTGTATTTAGAGTTCCAAATTAATCTATATATATAAGAGAGAACAGAGTGAAACCTAAACATAAAAACTGCTACTGTAGACGAATGCTTCATCCTAGAAGAACAAAATTTGGTGAGCCAAGTGAGATTTGGATACCGATCATTACCACCACGTATCATCAACATTGGGTGAAAAATATTTGCTGGTTTTTAGGAAACTCGTAATTTCTTGGAAGCTTGGCAACCCCTTTCAATGAAAGTGCTTTTCCACAGTCTCTGCTTAGGGCTACATGAAGCGGAAACAAATCAGAGAGAAAAAACTGAGAACTCTTTTACTTTGTCTAGTTTCAAGGATCTACTACAAACCATATTGGATTTAGAGTTGCAAATTCATCTATCCATATTGGAGAGAACAGAGTGAAACCTAAATATGAAAAGTGCTACTGTAGACGAACGCTTCAACATAGAAGATCAAAATTTGGTGAGTCAAGTGGGATTTGTGTACCGATCGTAAACACCAAGTATCATCAAGATTGGGTATAAAAATATTTGCTGTTATTTCGGCAACTCGTAATTTCTTGGAAGCTTGGCAACCCCTCTCAATGAAAGTGCGTATCCACCCTCTGTGCCTAGGGCTACTTGAAGAGGAAACAAACCATAGACAAAACTGAAAACTCCTTTATTTTGTCAAGTTTCAAAGAGTCACTACAAACCATGTTGTATTTCGAGTTCCAAATTCATCTATCTATGTAGCAGAGAACAGAGTGAAACCTAAACATCAAAACTGCTACTGTAGACGAACGCTTCATCCAAGAAGAACAAAATTTCGTGATCCACGTGGGATTTGTGAACTGATCTTTACCACCAAGTATCATCAAGATTGGGTGAAAAAATATTTGCTGGTATTTCGGAAACTCGTAATTTCTTGGAAGCTTGGCAAACACTCTCAATGAAAGTGCTTTTCCACAGTCTCTGTTTAGGGCTACTTGAAGCGAAACAAATCATAGAGACAAAACTGAGAACACCTTTATTTTTTCAAGTTTCAAAGAGCTACTACAAACCATATTGGATTTAGAGTTCCAAATTCATCTATCTATATAGGAGAGAACAGAGTGAAACCTAAATATAAAAATTGCTATTGTAGACGAACGCTTCAACATAGAAGAACAAAATTTGGTGAGTCAAGTGGGATTTGTGTACCGATAGTAAACACCAAGTATCATCAAGATTGGGTGAAAAAATATTTGCTGGTATTTCGGAAACTCGTAATTTCTTGGAAGCTTGGCAACCCCTCTCAATGAAAGTGCGTATCCACCCTCTGTGCCTAGGGCTACTTGAAGAGGAAACAAACCATAGAGACAAATCTGAGAACTCCTTTATTTTGTCAAGTTTTAAAGAGCCACTACAAACCATGTTGGATTTAGAGTTCCAAATTCATCTAACTATATAGCAGAGAACAGAGTGAAACCTAAACATAAATACTGCTACTGTAGACGAACGCTTCAACCAAGAAGAAAAAATTTTGGTGATCCAAGTGGGATTTGTGAACTGATCATTACCACCAAGTAACAAAAGATTGGGTGAAAAAATATTTGCTGGTATTTCGGAAACTCGTAATTTGTTGGAACCTTGGCAACCCCTCTCAAGGAAAGTGCTTTTCCACAGTCACTGCTTAGGGCTACTTGAAGTGGAAACAAATCATAGAGACAAAACTGAGAACTCCATTATTTTCTCAAGTTTCAAAGAGCTACTACAAACCATGTTGTATTTAGAGTTCCAAATTAATCTATATATATAAGAGAGAAAAGAGTGAAACCAAAACATAAAAACTGCTACTGTAGACGAATGCTTCATCCTAGAAGAACAAAATTTGGTGAGACAAGTGGGATTTGGATACCGATCATTACCACCACGTATCATCAACATTGGGTGACAAAATATTTGCTGGTATTTAGGAAACTCGTAATTTCTTGGAAGCTTGGCAACCCCTTTCAATGAAAGTGCTTTTCCACAGTCTCTGCTTAGGGCTACATGAAGCGGAAACAAATCATAGAGAAAAAACTGAGAACTCTTTTACTTTGTCTAGTTTCAAGGATCTACTACAAACCATATTGGATTCAGAGTTGCAAATTCATCTATCCATATTGGAGAGAACAGAGTGAAACCTAAATATAAAAAGTGCTACTGTAGACGAACGCTTCAACATAGAAGATCAAAATTTGGTGAGTCATGTGGGATTTGTGTACCGATCGTAAACACCAAGTATCATCAAGATTGGGTGAAAAAATATTTGCTGGTATTTCGGAAACTCGTAATTTCTTGGAAGCTTGGCATCCCCTCTCAATGAAATGCGTATCCACCGTCTGTGCCTAGGGCTACTTGAAGAGGAAACAAAACATAGAGACAAAACAGAGAACTCCTTTATTTTGTCAAGTTTCAAGGAGCCACTACAAACCATGTTGGATTTAGAGTTCCAAATTCATCTATCTATATAGCATAGAACAGAGTGAAACCTGAATATAAAAACTGCTACTGTAGACGAATGCTTCAACCTAGAAGAACAAAATTTGGTGAGCCAAGTGGGATTTGTGTACTTGTCATTACCACCACGTATCATCAAGATTGGGTGAAAAAATATTTGCTGGTAATTCGGAAACTCGTTATTTCTTAGAAGCTTGGCAACCCCACTTAATGAAAGTGCTTTTCCACAGTCTCTGTTTAGGGCTACTTGAAGCGTAAACAAATCATAGAGACAAAACTGAGAACTCCTTTATTTTGTCAAGTTTCAAAGAGCTATTACAAACCATGTTGGATTTAGAGTTCCAAATTCATCTATCTATATAGGAGAGAAGAGAGTGAAACCTAAAAATAAAAACTGCTACTGAAAACGAATGCTTCAACATAGAAGAACAAAATTTGGTGAGTCAAGTAGGATTTCTGTACCGATCGTAAACACCAAGTATCATCAAGATTGGGTGAAAAAATATTTGCTGGTATTTCGGAAACTCGTAATTTCTTGGAAGCTTGGCAACCCCTCTCAATGAAAGTGCGTATCCACCTCTGTGCCTAGGGCTACTTGAAGAGGAAACATACCATAGAGACAAAACTGAGAACTCCTTTATTTTGTCAAGTTTCAAAGAGCCACTACACACCATGGTGGATTTAGAGTTCCAAATTCATCTATCTATATAGCAGAGAACAGAGTGAAACCTAAACATAAAAACAGCTACTGTAGACGAACGCTTCAACCAAGAAGAACAAAATTTGGTGATCCAAGTGGGATTTGTGAACTGATCATTACCACCAAGTATCAAAAGATTGGGTGAAAAAATATTTGCTGGTATTTCGGAAACTCGTAATTTGTTGGAACCTTGGCAACCCCTCTCAAGGAAAGTGCTTTTCCGCAGTCACTGCTTAGGGCTACTTGAAGTGGAAACAAATCATAGAGACAAAACTGAGAACTCCATTATTTTGTCAAGTTTCAGAGAGCTACTACAAACCATGTTGTATTTAGAGTTCCCAAATTAATCTATATATATAAGAGAGAACAGAGTGAAACCTAAACATAAAAACTGCTACTGTAGACGAATGCTTCATCCTAGAAGAACAAAATTTGGTGAGCCAAGTGAGATTTGGATACCGATCATTACCACCACGTATCATCAACATTGGGTGAAAAATATTTGCTGGTTTTTAGGAAACTCGTAATTTCTTGGAAGCTTGGCAACCCCTTTCAATGAAAGTGCTTTTCCACAGTCTCTGCTTAGGGCTACATGAAGCGGAAACAAATCAGAGAGAAAAAACTGAGAACTCTTTTACTTTGTCTAGTTTCAAGGATCTACTACAAACCATATTGGATTTAGAGTTGCAAATTCATCTATCCATATTGGAGAGAACAGAGTGAAACCTAAATATGAAAAGTGCTACTGTAGACGAACGCTTCAACATAGAAGATCAAATTTGGTGAGTCAAGTGGGATTTGTGTACCGATCGTAAACACCAAGTATCATCAAGATTGGGTATAAAAATATTTGCTGTTATTTCGGCAACTCGTAATTTCTTGGAAGCTTGGCAACCCCTCTCAATGAAAGTGCGTATCCACCCTCTGTGCCTAGGGCTACTTGAAGAGGAAACAAACCATAGACAAAACTGAAAACTCCTTTATTTTGTCAAGTTTCAAAGAGTCACTACAAACCATGTTGTATTTAGAGTTCCAAATTCATCTATCTATGTAGCAGAGAACAGAGTGAAACCTAAACATCAAAACTGCTACTGTAGACGAACGCTTCATCCAAGAAGAACAAAATTTCGTGATCCACGTGGGATTTGTGAACTGATCTTTACCACCAAGTATCATCAAGATTGGGTGAAAAAATATTTGCTGGTATTTCGGAAACTCGTAATTTCTTGGAAGCTTGGCAAACACTCTCAATGAAAGTGCTTTTCCACAGTCTCTGTTTAGGGCTACTTGAAGCGAAAACAAATCATAGAGACAAAACTGAGAACACCTTTATTTTTTCAAGTTTCAAAGAGCTACTACAAACCATATTGGATTTAGAGTTCCAAATTCATCTATCTATATAGGAGAGAACAGAGTGAAACCTAAATATAAAAATTGCTATTGTAGACGAACGCTTCAACATAGAAGAACAAAATTTGGTGAGTCAAGTGGGATTTGTGTACCGATAGTAAACACCAAGTATCATCAAGATTGGGTGAAAAAATATTTGCTGGTATTTCGGAAACTCGTAATTTCTTGGAAGCTTGGCAACCCCTCTCAATGAAAGTGCGTATCCACCCTCTGTGCCTAGGGCTACTTGAAGAGGAAACAAACCATAGAGACAAATCTGAGAACTCCTTTATTTTGTCAAGTTTCAAAGAGCCACTACAAACCATGTTGGATTTAGAGTTCCAAATTCATCTAACTATATAGCAGAGAACAGAGTGAAACCTAAACATAAATACTGCTACTGTAGACGAACGCTTCAACCAAGAAGAAAAAATTTTGGTGATCCAAGTGGGATTTGTGAACTGATCATTACCACCAAGTAACAAAAGATTGGGTGAAAAAATATTTGCTGGTGTTTCGGAAACTCGTAATTTGTTGGAACCTTGGCAACCCCTCTCAAGGAAAGTGCTTTTCCACAGTCACTGCTTAGGGCTACTTGAAGTGGAAACAAATCATAGAGACAAAACTGAGAACTCCATTATTTTCTCAAGTTTCAAAGAGCTACTACAAACCATGTTGTATTTAGAGTTCCAAATTAATCTATATATATAAGAGAGAAAAGAGTGAAACCAAAACATAAAAACTGCTACTGTAGACGAATGCTTCATCCTAGAAGAACAAAATTTGGTGAGCCAAGTGGGATTTGGAAACCGATCATTACCACCACGTATCATCAACATTGGGTGACAAAATATTTGCTGGTATTTAGGAAACTCGTAATTTCTTGGAAGCTTGGCAACCCCTTTCAATGAAAGTGCTTTTCCACAGTCTCTGCTTAGGGCTACATGAAGCGGAAACAAATCATAGAGAAAAAACTGAGAACTCTTTTACTTTGTCTAGTTTCAAGGATCTACTACAAACCATATTGGATTCAGAGTTGCAAATTCATCTATCCATATTGGAGAGAACAGAGTGAAACCTAAATATAAAAAGTGCTACTGTAGAAGAACGCTTCAACATAGAAGATCAAAATTTGGTGAGTCATGTGGGATTTGTGTACCGATCGTAAACACCAAGTATCATCAAGATTGGGTGAAAAAATATTTGCTGGTATTTCGGAAACTCGTAATTTCTTGGAAGCTTGGCAAACCCTCTCAATGAAAGTGCTTTTCCACAGTCTCTGTTTAGGGCTACTTGAAGCGGAAACAAATCATAGAGACAAAACTGAGAACTCCTTTATTTTGTCAAGTTTCAAAGAGCTACTACAAACCATATTGGATTTAGAGTTCCAAATTCATCTATCTATATAGCAGAGAACAGAGTGAAACCTAAATATAAAAATTGCTATTGTAGACGAACGCTTCAACATAGAAGAACAAAATTTGGTGAGTCAAGTGGGATTTGTGTACCGATCGTAAACACCAAGTATCATCAAGATTGGGTAAAAAAATATTTGCTGGTATTTCGGAAACTCGTAATTTCTTGGAAGCTTGGCAACCCCTCTCAATGAAAGTGCGTATCCACCCTCTGTGCCTAGGGCTACTTGAAGAGGAAGCAAACCATAGAGACAAAACTGAGAACTCCTTTATTTTGTCAAGTTTCAAAGAGTCACTACAAACCATGTTAGATTTAGAGTTCCAAATTCATCAATCTATATAGCAGAGAACAGAGTGAATCCTAAACATGAAAACTGCTACTGTAGATGAACGCTTCAACCAAGAATAACAAAATTTGGTGATCCAAGTGGGATTTGTGAACTGATCATTACCACCAAGTATCATCAAGATTGGGTGAAAAAATATTTGCTGGTATTTCGGAAACTCGTAATTCGTTGGAACCTTGGCAACCCCTCTCAAGGAAAGTGCTTTTCCACAGTCACTGCTTAGGGCTACTTGGGCGGAAACAAATTATAGAAAAAAAACTGAGAACTCCTTTATTTTGTCAAGTTTCAAAGAGCTACTACAAACCATGTTGGATTTAGAGTTCCAAATTCATCTATCTATATAGGAGAGAACAGAGTGAAACCTAAATATAAAAATTGCTACGGTAGACGAAGGCTTCAACCTAGAAGAACAAAATTTGGTGAGCCAAGTGGGATTTGTGTACTGATCATCACCACCAAGTATCATCAAGATTGGGTGAAAAAATATTTGCTGGTATTTCGGTAACTCGTAATTTCTTGGAAGCTTGGCAACCCCTCTCAATGAAAGTGCTTTTCCACAGTCTGTGCGTAGGCTTTTTGAAGAGGAAACAAACCATAGAGACAATACTGAGAACTCCTTTATTTTGTCAAGTTTCAAAGAGCTACTACAAACCATGTTGGATTTTGAGTTCCAAATTCATCTACCTATATAGCAGAGAACAGAGTGAAACCTAAATATAAAAACTGCTACTGTAGACGAACGCTTCAACCTAGAAAAACAAAATTTGGTGAGCCAAGTGGGATTTGGATACCGATCATTACCACCACGTATCATCAACATTGGGTGACAAAATATTTGCTGGTAATTCGGAAACTCATTATTTCTTAGAAGCTTGGCAACCCCTCTCAATGAAAGTGCTTTTCCACAGTCTCTGCTTAGGGATACTTGAAGCGGAAACAAATAATAGAGACAAAACTGAGAACTCCTTTGTTTTGTCAAGGTTCAAAGAGCTACTACAAACCAAGTTGGATTTAGAGTTCCAAATTCTTCTATCTATATAGGAGAGTACAGAGTGAAACCTAAAAATAAAAATTGCTACTGAAAACGAACCCTTCAACATAGAAGAACAAAATTTGGTGAGTCAAGTGGGATTTGTGTACCGATCGTAAACACCAAGTATCATCAAGATTGGGTGAAAAAATATTTGCTGGTATTTCGGAAACTCCTAATTTCTTGGAAGCATGGCATCCCCTCTCAATGAAATGCGTATCCACCGTCTGTGCCTAGGGCTACTTGAAGAGGAAACAAACCATAGAGACAAAACAGAGAACTCCTTTATTTTGTCAAGTTTCAAAGAGCCACTACAAACCATGTTGGATTTAGAGTTCCAAATTCATCTATCTATATAGCAGAGAACAGAGTGAAACCTGAATATAAAAACTGCTACTGTAGACGAACGCTTCAACCTAGAAGAACAAAATTTGGTGAGCCAAGTGGGATTTGTGTACTTGTCATTACCACCACGTGTCATCAATATTGGGTGAAAAATATTTGCTGGTATTTCGGAATCTCGTAATTTCTTGGAAGCTTGGTAACCCCTCTCAATGAAAGTGCTTTTCCACAGTCTCTGCTTAGGGCTACTTGAAGCGGAAACAAATCATAGAGACAAAACTGAGAACTCCTTTATTTTGTCAAGTATCAAACATCTACTACAAACCATATAGGATTTAGAGTTCCAAATTCATCTATTGATATAGTAGAGAACAGAGTGAAACCTAAACATAAAAACTGCTAGTGTAAACGAACGCTTCAACCTAGAAGAACAAAATTTGGTGTGCCAAGTGGGATTTGTGGACTTGTCATTACCACCACTATCGTCAAGTTTGGGTGAAAAAATATTTGCTGGTATTTCGGAAACTCGTAATTTCTTGGAAGCTTGGCAACCCCTCTCAATGAAAGTGCTTTTCCACAGTCTCTGGTTAGGGCTACTTGAAGCGGAAACAAATTATAGAGACAAAACTGAGAACTCCTTTATTTTGTCAAGTTTCAAAGAGCTACTACAAACCATATTGGATTTAGAGTTCCAAATTCATCTATCTATATAGGAGAGAACAGAGTGAAACCTAAATATAAAAAGTGCTATTGTAGACGAACGCTTCAACATAGAAGAACAAAATTTGGTGAGTCAAGTGGGATTTGTGTACCGATCGTAAACACCAAGTATCATCAAGATTGGATGAAAAAATATTTGCTGGTATTTCGGAAACTCGAAATTTCTTGGAAGCTTGGCAACCCCTCTCAATGAAAGTGAATATCCACCCTCTGTGCCTAGGGCTACTTGAAGAGGAAACAAACCATAGACAAAACTGAGAACTCCTTTATTTTGTCAAGTTTCAAAGAGCCACTACAAACCATGTTGGATTTGAGTTCCAAATTCATCTATCTATATAGCAGAGAACAGAGTGAAACCTAAACATGAAAACTGCTGCTGTAGACGAACGCTTCAACATAGAAGAAAAAATTTGGTGATCCAAGTGGGATTTGTGAACTGATCATTACCACCAAGTATCATCAAGAATGGGTGAAAAAATATTTGATGGTAATTCGGAAACTCGTAATTCGTTGGAACCTTGGCAACCCCTCTCAAGGAAAGTGCTTTTACACAGTCACTGCTTAGGGCTACTTGAAGCGGAAACAAATCATAGAGACAAAACTGAGAACTCCTTTATTTTGTCAAGTTTCAAAGAGCTACTACAAACCATGTTGGATTTAGAGTTCCAAAGTCATCTATCAATACAGGAGAGAACAGAGTGAAACCTAAATATAAAAATTGCTACTGTAGTCGAAAGCTTCAACCTAGAAGAACAAAATTTGGTGAGCCAAGTGGGATTTGTGTACTGATCATCACCACCAAGTATCATCAATATTGGGTGAAAAAATATTTGATGGTATTTCGGAAACTCGTAATTCGTTGGAACCTTGGCAACGCCACTCAATGAAAGTGCTTTTCCACAGTCTGTTCCTAGGGGTACTTGAAGAGGAAACAAACCATAGAGACAAAACTGAGAACTCCTTTATTTTGTCAAGTTTCAAAGAGCTACTACAAACCATGTTGGATTTAGAGTTCCAAATTCATCTATCTATATAGGAGAGAACAGAGTGAAACCTAAAAATAAAAACTGCTACTGAAAACGAACGCTTCAACATAGAAGAACAAAATATGGTGAGTCAAGTGGGATTTGTGTACCGATCGTAAACACCAAGTATCTTCAAGATTGGGTGAAAATATATTTGCTGGTATTTTGAAAACTCATAATTTCTTGGAAGGTTGGGATCCCTCTCAATGAAAGTGCGTATCCACTGTCTGTGCCTAGGGCTACTTGAAGACGAAACATACCATAGAGACAAAACAGAGAACTCCTTTGTTTTGTCAAGTTTCAAAGAGCCACTACAAACCATGTTGGATTTAGAGTTCCAAATTCATCTATCTATATAGGAGAGAACAGAGTGAAACCTAAACATAAAAACTGCTACTGTAGACGAACGCTTCATCCTAGAAGAACAAATTTTGGTGAGCCAAGTGAGATTTAGATACCGATCATTACCACCACGTATCATCAACATTGGGTGAAAAAATATTTGCTGGTATTTCGGAAACTCGTAATTTCTTGGAAGCTTGGCAACCCCTCTCAATGAAAGTGTATATCCACCCTCTGTGCCTAGGTCTACTTGAAGAGGAAAAAACCCATAGAGACAAAACAGAGAACTCCTTTTTTCTGTCAAGTTTCAAAGAGCCACTACAAATCATGTTGGATTTACAGTTCCAAATTCATCTATCTATATAGGAAAGAACAGAGTGAAACCTAAACTTAAAAACTTCTACTGTAAACGAACGCTTCAACCTATAAGAACATAATTTGGTGAGCCAAGTGGGATTTGTGTACTTGTCATTACCACCCCGTATCATCAAGATTGGGTGAAAAAATATTTGCTGGTATTTCGGAAACTCGTAATTTCTTGGAAGCTTGGCAACCCCTCTCAATGAAAGTGCTTTTCCACAGTCTCTGCTTAGGGCTACTTGCAGCGGAAACAAATCATAGAGACAAACTGAGAACTTTTTTATTTTGTCAAGTATCAAAGAGCTACTACAAACCATATTGGATTTTGAGTTCCAAATTCATCTATCTATATAGGAGAGAACAGAGTGAAACCTTAATATAAAAACTGCTACTGTAGAAGAACGCTTCAACCTAGAAGAACAAAATTTGGTGAGCCAAGTGGGATTTGTGTACTGATCACTACCACCAAGTGTCATCACGATTGCGTGAAAAAACATTTGCTGGTATTTCGGAAACTCGTTATTTCATAGAACTTGGAAACCCCACTCAATGAAAGTGCTTTTCCACAGTCTGTTCCTAGGGGTACTTGAAGAGGAAACAAACCAAAGAGACAAAACTGAGAACTCCTTTACTTTGTCTAGTTTCAAAGAGCTACTACAAACCATATTGGATTTAGAGTTCCAAATTCACCGATCCATATTGGAGAGAACAGTGTGAAACTAAATATAAAAACTGCTACTGTAGATGAACGCTTAAACCTAGAAGACAAAATTTGGTGAGCCAACTGGGATTTGTGTACTGATCATTACCACCAAGTGTCATCAAGATTGCGTGAAAAAATATTTGCTGGTAATTTGGAAACTTGTTATTTATTAGAAGCTTGGCAATCCATCACAATGAAAGTGCTTTTCCACAGTCTCTGCGTAGGGATACTTGAAGCGGAAACAAATCATAGAGACAAAACTGAGAATTCCTCTATTTTGTCAAGGTTCAAAGAGCTACTACAAACCATGTTGAATTTAGAGTTCCAAATTCATCTATCTATGTAGGGGAGAACAGACTGAGACCTAAAAATAAAAACTGCTACTGAAAACGAACGCTTCAACATAGAAGAACAAAATTTGGTGAGTCAAGTGGGATTTGTGTACCGATCGTAAACACCATGTATCATCAAGATTGGGTGAAAAAATATTTGCTGGTATTTCGGAAACTCGTAATTTCTTGGATGCTTGGCAACCCCTCTCAGTGAAAGTGCGTATCCACCGTCTGTGCCTAGGGCTACTTGAAGAGGAAACAAACCATAGAGACAAAACAGAGAACTCCTTTATTTTGTTAAGTTTCAAAGAGCCACTAGAAACCATGTTGGATTTAGAGTTCCAAATTCATCTATCTATATAGCAGAGAACAGAGTGAAACCTAAACATAAAAACTGCTACTGTAGACGAACGCTTCAACCAAGAAGAACAAAATTTGGTGAACCAAGTGGGATTTGTGAACTGATCATTACCACCAAGTATCATCAAGACTGGGTGAAAAAAATATTTGCTGGTATTTCGGAAACTCGTAATTTGTTGGAACCTTGGCAACACCTCTCAAGGAAAGTGCTTTTCCACAGGCACTGCTTAGGGCTACTTGAAGCGGAAACAAATCATAGAGACAAAATTGAGAACTCCTTTATTTTGTCAAGTTTCAAAGAGCTACTACAAACCATGTTGGATTTAGAGTTCCAAATTCATCTATCTATATAGGAGAGAACAGAGTGAAACCTAAACGTAAAAACTGCTCCTGTAGACGAACGCTTCAAACTAGAAGAACAAAATTTGGTGAGCCAAGTGGGATTTGTGTACTGATCATTACCACCAAGTATCATCAAGATTCGGTGAAAAAAATATTTGCTGGTATTTCGGAAACTCGAAATTTCTTGGAAGCTTGGCAATCCCTCTCAATGAAAGTGCTTTTCCACAGTCTCTGCTTAGGGCTTCTTGAAGGGGAAACAAATCATAGAGACAAAACTGAGAACTCCTTTATTTTTTCAAGTTTCAAAGAGCTACTACAAACCATGTTGGATTTAGAGTTCCAAATTCATCTATCTCTATAGGAGAGAACAGAGTGAAACCTAAATAAAAAAATTGCTACTGTAGACGAACGCTTCAACCTAGAAGAACAAAATTTGTTGAGCCAAGTGGGATTTGTATACTGATCATCACCACCAAGTATCATCAAGATTGGGTGAAAAAATATTTGCTGGTATTTCGGAAACTCGTATTTTCTTGGAAGCTTGGCAACCTCTCAAAGAAAGTGCTTTTCCACCGTTTGTGCCTGGGGCTACTTGAAGAGGAAACAAACCATAGAGACAAAACTGAGAACTCCTTTATTTTGTCAATTTTCAAAGAGCTACTACAAACCATGTTGGATTTAGAGTTCCAAATTGATCTATCTATGTATGAGACAACAGAGAGAAACCTAAAAATAAAAACTGCTACTGAAAACGAACGCATCAAGCTAGAAGAACAATATTTGGTGAGTCAAGTGGGATTTGTGTACCGATCATTACCACCAAGTATCATCAAGATTGGGTGAAAAAGTATTTGCTGGTTTTTCGGAAACTCGTAATTTCTTGGAAGCTTTTCAACCCCTCTCAATGAAAGTGCTTTTCCAGCGTTTGTGCCTGGGGCTACTTGAAGAGGAAACAAACCCTAAAGACAAAACTGAGAACTCCTTTATTTTGTCAAGTTTCAAGGAGCCATTACAAACCATGTTGGATTTAGAGTTCCAAATTCATCTTTCTATATAAAGGGAACAGAGTGAAACCTAAACATAAAAACTGCTCCTGTAGACGAACGCTTCAACCTAGAAGAACAAAATTTGGTGAGCCAAGTGGGATTTGTGTACTGATCATTACCACCAAGTGTCATCAAGTTTGCGTGAAAAAATATTTGCTGGTATATCTGAAACTCGTTATTTCTTAGAAGCTTGGCAACCCCACTCAATGAAAGTGCTTTTCCACAGTCAGTGCTTAGAGCTACTTGAAGCGGAAAGAAATCATAGAGACAAAACTGAGAATTCCTTTATTTTGTCAAGTTTCAAAGAGCTACTACAAACCATGTTGGATTTAGAGTTCCAAATTCATCTATCTATATAGGAGAGAACAGAGTGAAACCTAAATAAAAAAACTGCTCCTGTAGACGAACGCTTCAACCTAGAAGAACAAAATTTGGTGAGCCAAGTTGGATTTGTGTACTGATCATTACCACCAAATGTCATCAAGATTGGGTGAAAAAATATGCTGGTATTTCGGAAAATCCTTATTTCTTAGAAGCTTGGCAACCCCTCTCAATGAAAGTGCTTTTCCACAGTCTCTGCCTAGGGCTACTTGAAGAGGAAACAAACCATAGAGACAAAACGGGGAACTCCTTTATTTTGTCAAGTTTCAAGAGCTACTACAAACTTTGTTGGATTTAGAGTTCCAAATTCATCTATCCATATAGGAGAGAACAGAGTGAATCCTAAACATAAAAACTGCTCCAGTAGACGAACGCTTCAACCTAGAAGAACAAAATTTGGTGAGCCAAGTGGGATTTTTGTACTGGTCATTACCACCAAGTATCATCAAGATTGGGTGAAAAAATATTTGCTGGCATTTCGGAAACTCGTAATTTCTTGGAAGCTTGGCAACCCCTATCATTGAATGTGCTTTTCCACAGTCACTGCTTAGGGCTATTGAAGCGGAAAGAAATCATACAGAAAAAACTGAGAACTCCTTTATTTTGTCAAGTTTCAAAGAGCTACTACAAACCATGTTGTATTTAGAGTTCCAAATTCATCTATTTATATATGTGAGAGAACAGAGTGAAACCTAAATAAAAAAATTGCTACTGTAGACAAACGCTTCAACCTAGAAGAACAGAATTTGTTGAGCCAAGTGGGATTTGTATACTGATCATCACCACCAAGTATCCTCAAGATTGGATGAAAAAATATTTGCTGGTAATTCGGAAACTCGTTATTTCTTAGAAGCTTGGCAACCCTTCACAATGAAAGTGCTTTTCCACAGTCTGTGCCTAGGGCTACTTGAAGTGGAAAAAAACCATAGAGACAAAACTGAGAACTCCTTTATTTTGTCAATTTCAAAGAGCTACTACAAACCATGTTGGATTTCGAGTTCCAAATTCATCTATCCATATAGGAGAGAACAGAGTGAAACCTAAATATAAAAAGTGCTATTGTAGACGAACGCTTCAACCTAGAAGAACAAAATTTGGTGAGCCAAGTGGGATTTGTGTACTGATCATTACCTCTAAGTGTCATCAAGTTTGCGAGAAAAAATATTTGCTGGTATATCTGAAACTCGTTATTTCTTAGAAGCTTGGCAACCCCACTCAATGAAAGTGCTTTTCCACCGTTTGTGCCTGGGGCTACTTGAAGAGGAAACAAACCATAGAGACAAAACTGAGAACTCCTTTATTTTGTCAAGTTTCAAAGAGCTACTACAAACCATGTTGGATTTAGAGTTCCAAATTCATCTATCTATGTATGAGAGAACAGAGAGAAACGTAAAAATAAAAACTGCTACTGAAAACGAAAGCATCAAGCTAGAAGAACAATATTTGGTGAGTCAAGTGGGATTTGTGTACCGATCATTACCACCAAGTATCATCAAGAATGGGTGAAAAAGTATTTGCTGGTTTTTCGGAAACTCGTAATTTCTTGGAAGCTTGGCAACCCCTCTCAATGAAAGTGCTTTTCCACCGCTTGTGCCTGGGGCTACTTCAAGAGGAAACAAACCATAGAGACAAAACTGAGAACTCCTTTATTTTGTCAAGTTTCAAGGAGCCATTACAAACCATGTTGGATTTACAGTTCCAAATTCATCTTTCTATATAAAGGGAACAGAGTGAAACCTAAAAATAAAAACTGCTCCTGTAGACGAACGCTTCAACCTAGAAGAACAAAATTTGGTGAGCCAAGTGGGATTTGCATACTGATCATCACCACCAAGTATCCTCAAGATTGGATGAAAAATATTTGCTGGTTTTCGGAAACTCGTTATTTCTTAGAAGCTTGGCAACCCCTCTCAATTAAAGTGATTTTCCACAGTCTGTGCTTAGGGCTACTTGAAGAGGAAACAAACCATAAAGACTAAAATGAGAACTCCTTTATTTTGTCAAGTTTCAAAGAGCTACTACAAACCAAGTTGGATTTCGAGTTCCAAATTCATCTATCTATATAGGAGAGAACAGAGTGAAACCTAAATAAAAAAAATTGCTACTGTAGACGAACGCTTCAACCTAGAAGAACAAAATTTGTTGAGCCAAGTGGGATTTGTATACTGATCATCATCACCAAGTATCCTCAAGATTGGATGAAAAAATATTTGCTGGTATTTTGGAAACTGGTTATTTCTTAGAATCTTGGCAACCCCTCTCATTGAAAGTGCTTTTCCACAGTCTCTGCCTAGGGCTACTTGAAGAGGAAACAAACCATAGAGACAAAACTCAGAACTCCTTTATTTTGTCAAGTTTCAAAGAGCTACTACAAACCATGTTGGATTTAGAGTTCCAAATTCATCTATCCATATAGGAGAGAACAGAGTGAAACCTAAACATAAAAACTGCTCCTGTAGACGAACGCTTCAAAATAGAAGAACAAAATTTGGTGAGCCAAGTGGGATTTGTGTACTGATCATTACCACCAATATCATCAAATTTGGGTGAAAATATATTTGGTGGTATTTCAGAAACTCGTAATTTCTTGGAAGCTTGGCAACCCCTATCAATGAATGTGCTTTTCCACAGTCAGTGCTTAGGGCTACTTGAAGCGGAAAGAAATCATAGAGACAAAACTGAGAATTCCGTTATTTTGTCAAGTTTCAAAGAGCTACTACAAAACATGTTGGATTTAGAGTTCCAAATTCATCTATCTATATAGGAGAGAACAGAGTGAAACCTAAATAAAAAAATTGTTACTGTAGACGAACGCTTCAATCAAGAAGAACAAAATTTGTTGAGCCTAGTGGGATTTGTATACTGATCATCACCACCAAGTATCCTCAAGATTGGATGAAAAAATATTTGCTGGTTTTCGGAAACTCGTTATTTCTTAAAATCTTGGCAACCCCTCTCAATGAAAGTGCTTTTCCTCAGTCTGTTCCTAGGGGTACTTGAAGAGGAAAAACCATAGAGACAAAACTGAGAACTCCTTTATTTTGTCAAGTTTCAAAGAGCTACTACAAACCATGTTGGATTTAGAGTTCCAAATTCATCTATCTATATAGGAGAGAACAGTGTGAAACCTAACATAAAAACTGCTACTGTAAACGAACGCTTCAACGTAGAAGAACAAAATTTGGTGAGCCAAGTGGGATTTGTAGACTTGTCATTACAACCACGTATCATCAAGATTGGGTGAAAAAATATTTGCTGGTATTCCGGAAACTCGTAATTTCTTGGAAGCTTGGCCACCCCTCTCAATGAAAGTGCTTATCCACAGTCTCTGCTTAGGGCTACTTGAAGCGGAAACAAATCATAGAGACAAAACAGAGAACTCCTTTATTTTGTCAAGTTTCAAAGAGCTACTACAAACCATGTTGGATTTTGAGTTCCAAATTCATCTATCTCTATAGGAGAGAACAGAGTGAAACCTAAATAAAAAAATTGCTACTGTAGACGAACGCTTCAACCTAGAAGAACAAAATTTGTTGAGCCAAGTGGGATTTGTATACTGATCATCACCACCAAGTATCATCAAGATTGGTTGAAAAAATATTTGCTGGTATTTAGGAAACTCGTATTTTCTTGGAAGCTTGGCAACCTCTCAAAGAAAGTGCTTTTCCACCGTTTGTGCCTGGGGCTACTTGAAGAGGAAACAAACCATAGAGACAAAACTGAGAACTCCTTTATTTTGTCAATTTTCAAAGAGCTACTACAAACCATGTTGGATTTAGAGTTCCAAATTGATCTATCTATGTATGAGACAACAGAGAGAAACCTAAAAATAAAAACTGCTACTGAAAACGAACGCATCAAGCTAGAAGAACAATATTTGGTGAGTCAAGTGGGATTTGTGTACCGATCATTACCACCAAGTATCATCAAGATTGGGTGAAAAAGTATTTGCTGGTTTTTTCGGAAACTCGTAATTTCTTGGAAGCTTGGCAACCCCTCTCAATGAAAGTGCTTTTCCAGCGTTTGTGCCTGGGGCTACTTGAAGAGGAAACAACCCTAAAAACAAAACTGAGAACTCCTTTATTTTGTCAAGTTTCAAGGAGCCATTACAAACCATGTTGGATTTAGAGTTCCAAATTCATCTTTCTATATAAAGGGAACAGAGTGAAACCTAAACATAAAAACTGCTCCTGTAGACGAACGCTTCAACCTAGAAGAACAAAATTTGGTGAGCCAAGTGGGATTTGTGTACTGATCATTACCACCAAGTATCATCAAGATTGGGTGAAAATATATTTGCTGGTATTTCGGAAACTCGTAATTTCTTGGAAGCTTGGCAACCCCTATCAATGAATGTGCTTTTCCACAGTCAGTGCTTAGAGCTACTTGAAGCAGAAAGAAATCATAGAGACAAAACTGAGAATTCCTTTATTTTGTCAAGTTTCAAAGAGCTACTACAAACCATGTTGGATTTAGAGTTCCAAATTCATCTATCTATATAGGAGAGAACAGACTGAAACCTAAATAAAAAAATTGCTACTGTAGACGAACGCTTCAACGTAGAAGAACAAAATTTGGTGAGTCAAGTGCGATTTGTGTACTGATCATTACCACCAAATGTCATCAAGATTGGGTGAAAAAATATGCTGGTATTTCGGAAAATCCTTATTTCTTAGAAGCTTGGCAACCCCTCTCAATGAAAGTGCTTTTCCACAGTCTCTGCCTAGGGCTACTTGAAGAGGAAACAACCATAGAGACAAAACTGAGAACTCCTTTATTTTGTCAAGTTTCAAGAGCTACTACAAACCATGTTGGATTTAGAGTTCCAAATTCATCTATCCATATAGGAGAGAACAGAGTGAATCCTAAACATAAAAACTGCTCCAGTAGACGAACGCTTCAACCTAGAAGAACAAAATTTGGTGAGCCAAGTGGGATTTTTGTACTGGTCATTACCACCAAGTATCATCAAGATTGGGTGAAAAAATATTTGCTGGCATTTCGGAAACTCGTAATTTCTTGGAAGCTTGGCAACCCCTATCAATGAATGTGCTTTTCCACAGTCACTGCTTAGGGCTATTGAAGCGGAAAGAAATCATACAGACAAAACTGAGAACTCCTTTATTTTGTCAAGTTTCAAAGAGCTACTACAAACCATGTTGTATTTAGAGTTCCAAATTCATCTATTTATATATGTGAGAGAACAGAGTGAAACCTAAATAAAAAAATTGCTACTGTAGACAAACGCTTCAACCTAGAAGAACAGAATTTGTTGAGCCAAGTGGGATTTGTATACTGATCATCACCACCAAGTATCCTCAAGATTGGATGAAAAATATTTGCTGGTAATTCGGAAACTCGTTATTTCTTAGAAGCTTGGCAACCCTTCTCAATGAAAGTGCTTTTCCACAGTCTGTGCCTAGGGCTACTTGAAGTGGAAAAAAACCATAGAGACAAAACTGAGAACTCCTTTATTTTGTCAATTTCAAAGAGCTACTACAAACCATGTTGGATTTGGAGTTCCAAATTCATCTATCCATATAGGAGAGAACAGAGTGAAACCTAAATATAAAAAGTGCTATTGTAGACGAACGCTTCAACCTAGAAGAACAAAATTTGGTGAGCCAAGTGGGATTTGTGTACTGATCATTACCACCAAGTGTCATCAAGTTTGCGTGAAAAAATATTTGCTGGTATATCTGAAACTCGTTATTTCTTAGAAGCTTGGCAACCCCACTCAATGAAAGTGCTTTTCCACCGTTTGTGCCTGGGGCTACTTGAAGAGGAAACAAACCATAGAGACAAAACTGAGAACTCCTTTATTTTGTCAAGTTTCAAAGAGCTACTACAAACCATGTTGGATTTAGAGTTCCAAATTCATCTATCTATGTATGAGAGAACAGAGAGAAACGTAAAAATAAAAACTGCTACTGAAAACGAAAGCATCAAGCTAGAAGAACAATATTTGGTGAGTCAAGTGGGATTTGTGTACCGATCGTTACCACCAAGTATCATCAAGAATGGGTGAAAAAGTATTTGCTGGTTTTTCGGAAACTCGTAATTTCTTGGAAGCTTGGCAACCCCTCTCAATGAAAGTGCTTTTCCACCGCTTGTGCCTGGGGCTACTTCAAGAGGAAACAAACCATAGAGACAAAACTGAGAACTCCTTTATTTTGTCAAGTTTCAAGGAGCCATTACAAACCATGTTGGATTTACAGTTCCAAATTCATCTTTCTATATAAAGGGAACAGAGTGAAACCTAAAAATAAAAACTGCTCCTGTAGACGAACGCTTCAACCTAGAAGAACAAAATTTGGTGAGCCAAGTGGGATTTGCATACTGATCATCACCACCAAGTATCCTCAAGATTGGATGAAAAAATATTTGCTGGTTTTCGGAAACTCGTTATTTCTTAGAAGCTTGGCAACCCCTCTCAATTAAAGTGATTTTCCACAGTCTGTGCTTAGGGCTACTTGAAGAGGAAACAAACCATAAAGACTAAAATGAGAACTCCTTTATTTTGTCAAGTTTCAAAGAGCTACTACAAACCAAGTTGGATTTCGAGTTCCAAATTCATCTATCTATATAGGAGAGAACAGAGTGAAACCTAAATAAAAAAAAATTGCTACTGTAGACGAACGCTTCAACCTAGAAGAACAAAATTTGTTGAGCCAAGTGGGATTTGTATACTGATCATCATCACCAAGTATCCTCAAGATTGGATGAAAAAATATTTGCTGGTATTTTGGAACTGGTTATTTCTTAGAAGCTTGGCAACCCCTCTCATTGAAAGTGCTTTTCCACAGTCTCTGCCTAGGGCTACTTGAAGAGGAAACAAACCATAGAGACAAAACTCAGAACTCCTTTATTTTGTCAAGTTTCAAAGAGCTACTACAAACCATGTTGGATTTAGAGTTCCAAATTCATCTATCCATATAGGAGAGAACAGAGTGAAACCTAAACATAAAAACTGCTCCTGTAGACGAACGCTTCAAAATAGAAGAACAAAATTTGGTGAGCCAAGTGGGATTTGTGTACTGATCATTACCACCAATATCATCAAATTTGGGTGAAATATATTTGGTGGTATTTCAGAAACTCGTAATTTCTTGGAAGCTTGGCAACCCCTATCAATGAATGTGCTTTTCCACAGTCAGTGCTTAGGGCTACTTGAAGCGGAAAGAAATCATAGAGACAAAACTGAGAATTCCGTTATTTTGTCAAGTTTCAAAGAGCTACTACAAAACATGTTGGATTTAGAGTTCCAAATTCATCTATCTATATAGGAGAGAACAGAGTGAAACCTAAATAAAAAAATTGTTACTGTAGACGAACGCTTCAATCAAGAAGAACAAAATTTGTTGAGCCTAGTGGGATTTGTATACTGATCATCACCACCAAGTATCCTCAAGATTGGATGAAAAAATATTTGCTGGTTTTCGGAAACTCGTTATTTCTTAAAATCTTGGCAACCCCTCTCAATGAAAGTGCTTTTCCTCAGTCTGTTCCTAGGGGTACTTGAAGAGGAAAAACCATAGAGACAAAACTGAGAACTCCTTTATTTTGTCAAGTGTTTCAAAGAGCTACTACAAACCATGTTGGATTTAGAGTTCCAAATTCATCTATCTATATAGGAGAGAACAGTGTGAAACCTAAACATAAAAACTGCTACTGTAAACGAACGCTTCAACGTAGAAGAACAAAATTTGGTGAGCCAAGTGGGATTTGTAGACTTGTCATTACAACCACGTATCATCAAGATTGGGTGAAAAAATATTTGCTGGTATTCCGGAAACTCGTAATTTCTTGGAAGCTTGGCCACCCCTCTCAATGAAAGTGCTTATCCACAGTCTCTGCTTAGGGCTACTTGAAGCGGAAAACAAATCATAGAGACAAAACAGAGAACTCCTTTATTTTGTCAAGTTTCAAAGAGCTACTACAAACCATGTTGGATTTTGAGTTCCAAATTCATCTATCTCTATAGGAGAGAACAGAGTGAAACCTAAATAAAAAAATTGCTACTGTAGGACGAACGCTTCAACCTAGAAGAACAAAATTTGTTGAGCCAAGTGGGATTTGTATACTGATCATCACCACCAAGTATCATCAAGATTGGTTGAAAAATATTTGCTGGTATTTAGGAAACTCGTATTTTCTTGGAAGCTGGCAACCTCTCAAAGAAAGTGCTTTTCCACCGTTTGTGCCTGGGGCTACTTGAAGAGGAAACAAACCATAGAGACAAAACTGAGAACTCCTTTATTTTGTCAATTTTCAAAGAGCTACTACAAACCATGTTGGATTTAGAGTTCCAAATTGATCTATCTATGTATGAGACAACAGAGAGAAACCTAAAAATAAAAACTGCTACTGAAAACGAACGCATCAAGCTAGAAGAACAATATTTGGTGAGTCAAGTGGGATTTGTGTACCGATCATTACCACCAAGTATCATCAAGATTGGGTGAAAAAGTATTTGCTGGTTTTTCGGAAACTCGTAATTTCTTGGAAGCTTGGCAACCCCTCTCAATGAAAGTGCTTTTCCAGCGTTTGTGCCTGGGGCTACTTGAAGAGGAAACAAACCCTAAAAACAAAACTGAGAACTCCTTTATTTTGTCAAGTTTCAAGGAGCCATTACAAACCATGTTGGATTTAGAGTTCCAAATTCATCTTTCTATATAAAGGGAACAGAGTGAAACCTAAACATAAAAACTGCTCCTGTAGACGAACGCTTCAACCTAGAAGAACAAAATTTGGTGAGCCAAGTGGGATTTGTGTACTGATCATTACCACCAAGTATCATCAAGATTGGGTGAAAATATATTTGCTGGTATTTCGGAAACTCGTAATTTCTTGGAAGCTTTGGCAACCCCTATCAATGAATGTGCTTTTCCACAGTCAGTGCTTAGAGCTACTTGAAGCAGAAAGAAATCATAGAGACAAAACTGAGAATTACTTTATTTTGTCAAGTTTCAAAGAGCTACTACAAACCATGTTGGATTTAGAGTTCCAAATTCATCTATCTATATAGGAGAGAACAGACTGAAACCTAAATAAAAAAATTGCTACTGTAGACGAACGCTTCAACGTAGAAGAACAAAATTTGGTGAGTCAAGTGCGATTTGTGTACTGATCATTACCACCAAATGTCATCAAGATTGGGTGAAAAAATATGCTGGTATTTCGGAAATCCTTATTTCTTAGAAGCTTGGCAACCCCCTCTCAATGAAAGTGCTTTTCCACAGTCTCTGCCTAGGGCTACTTGAAGAGGAAACAACCATAGAGACAAAACTGAGAACTCCTTTATTTTGTCAAGTTTCAAGAGCTACTACAAACCATGTTGGATTTAGAGTTCCAAATTCATCTATCCATATAGGAGAGAACAGAGTGAATCCTAAACATAAAAACTGCTCCAGTAGACGAACGCTTCAACCTAGAAGAACAAAATTTGGTGAGCCAAGTGGGATTTTTGTACTGGTCATTACCACCAAGTATCATCAAGATTGGGTGAAAAAAATATTTGCTGGCATTTCGGAAACTCGTAATTTCTTGGAAGCTGGCAACCCCTATCAATGAATGTGCTTTTCCACAGTCACTGCTTAGGGCTATTGAAGCGGAAAGAAATCATACAGACAAAACTGAGAACTCCTTTATTTTGTCAAGTTTCAAGAGCTACTACAAACCATGTTGTATTTAGAGTTCCAAATTCATCTATTTATATATGTGAGAGAACAGAGTGAAACCTAAATAAAAAAATTGCTACTGTAGACAAACGCTTCAACCTAGAAGAACAGAATTTGTTGAGCCAAGTGGGATTTGTATACTGATCATCACCACCAAGTATCCTCAAGATTGGATGAAAAATATTTGCTGGTAATTCGGAAACTCGTTATTTCTTAGAAGCTTGGCAACCCTTCTCAATGAAAGTGCTTTTCCACAGTCTGTGCCTAGGGCTACTTGAAGTGGAAAAAAACCATAGAGACAAAACTGAGAACTCCTTTATTTTGTCAATTTCAAAGAGCTACTACAAACCATGTTGGATTTGGAGTTCCAAATTCATCTATCCATATAGGAGAGAACAGAGTGAAACCTAAATATAAAAAGTGCTATTGTAGACGAACGCTTCAACCTAGAAGAACAAAATTTGGTGAGCCAAGTGGGATTTGTGTACTGATCATTAGCCACCAAGTGTCATCAAGTTTGCGTGAAAAAATATTTGCTGGTATATCTGAAACTCGTATTTCTTAGAAGCTTGGCAACCCCACTCAATGAAAGTGCTTTTCCACCGTTTGTGCCTGGGGCTACTTGAAGAGGAAACAAACCATAGAGACAAAATTGAGAACTCCTTTATTTTGTCAAGTTTCAAAGAGCTACTACAAACCATGTTGGATTTAGAGTTCCAAATTCATCTATCTATGTATGAGAGAACAGAGAGAAACCTAAAAATAAAAACTGCTACTGAAAACAAAAGCATCAAGCTAGAAGAACAATATTTGGTGAGTCAAGTGGGATTTGTGTACCGATCGTTACCACCAAGTATCATCAAGAATGGGTGAAAAATTATTTGCTGGTTTTTCGGAAACTCGTAATTTCTTGGAAGCTTGGCAACCCCTCTCAATGAAAGTGCTATTCCACCGTTTGTGCCTGGGGCTACTTCAAGAGGAAACAAACCATAGAGACAAAACTGAGAACTCCTTTATTTTGTCAAGTTTCAAGGAGCCATTACAAACCATGTTGGATTTACAGTTCCAAATTCATCTTTCTATATAAAGGGAACAGAGTGAAACCTAAAAATAAAAACTGCTCCTGTAGACGAACGCTTCAACCTAGAAGAACAAAATTTGGTGAGCCAATTGGGATATGCATACTGATCATCACCACCAAGTATCCTCAAGATTGGATGAAAAAATATTTGCTGGTTTTCGGAAACTCGTTATTTCTTAGAAGCTTGGCAACCCCTCTCAATTAAAGTGATTTTCCACAGTCTGTGCTTAGGGCTACTTGAAGAGGAAACAAACCATAAAGACTAAAATGAGAACTCCTTTATTTTGTCAAGTTTCAAAGAGCTACTACAAACCAAGTTGGATTTCGAGTTCCAAATTCATCTATCTATATAGGAGAGAACAGAGTGAAACCTAAATAAAAAAAATTGCTACTGTAGACGAACGCTTCAACCTAGAAGAACAAAATTTGTTGAGCCAAGTGGGATTTGTATACTGATCATCATCACCAAGTATCCTCAAGATTGGATGAAAAAATATTTGCTGGTATTTCGGAAACTGGTTATTTCTTAGAAGCTTGGCAACCCCTCTCATTGAAAGTGCTTTTCCACAGTCTCTGCCTAGGGCTACTTGAAGAGGAAACAAACCATAGAGACAAAACTCAGACCTCCTTTATTTTGTCAAGTTTCAAAGAGCTACTACAAACCATGTTGGATTTAGAGTTCCAAATTCATCTATCCATATAGGAGAGAACAGAGTGAAACCTAAACATAAAAACTGCTCCTGTAGACGAACGCTTCAAAATAGAAGAACAAAATTTGGTGAGCCAAGTGGGATTTGTGTACTGATCATTACCACCAATATCATCAAATTTGGGTGAAAATATATTTGGTGGTATTTCAGAAACTCGTAATTTCTTGGAAGCTTGGCAACCCCTATCAATGAATGTGCTTTTCCACAGTCAGTGCTTAGGGCTACTTGAAGCGGAAAGAAATCATAGAGACAAAACTGAGAATTCCGTTATTTTGTCAAGTTTCAAAGAGCTACTACAAAACATGTTGGATTTAGACTTCCAAATTCATCTATCTATATAGGAGAGAACAGAGTGAAACCTAAATAAAAAAATTGCTACTGTAGACGAACGCTTCAATCTAGAAGAACAAAATTTGTTGAGCCTAGTGGGATTTGTATACTGATCATCACCACCAAGTATCCTCAAGATTGGATGAAAAAATATTTGCTGGTTTTCGGAAACTCGTTATTTCTTAAAATCTTGGCAACCCCTCTCAATGAAAGTGCTTTTCCTCAGTCTGTTCCTAGGGGTACTTGAAGAGGAAAAACCATAGAGACAAAACTGAGAACTCCTTTATTTTGTCAAGTTTCAAAGAGCTACTACAAACCATGTTGGATTTAGAGTTCCAAATTCATCTATCTATATAGGAGAGAACAGACTGAAACCTAAATAAAAAAAATTGCTACTGTAGACGAACGCTTCAACGTAGAAGAACAAAATTTGGTGAGTCAAGTGGGATTTGTGTACTGATCATTACCACCAAATGTCATCAAGATTGCATGAAAAAATATTTGCTGGTATATCGGAAACTCGTTATTTCTTAGATACTTGGCAACCCCACTCAATGAAAGTGCTTTTCCTCAGTCTGTTCCTATTGGTACTTGAAGAGGAAACAAACCATAGAGACAAAACTGAGAACTCCTTTATTTTGTCAAGTTTCAAAGAGCTACTACAAACCATGTTGGATTTAGAGTTCCAAATTCATCTATCTATATAGGAGAGAACAGTGTGAAACCTAAACATAAAAACTGCTACTGTAAACGAACGCTTCAACGTAGAAGAACAAAATTTGGTGAGCCAAGTGAGATTTTTGTACTGGTCATTACCACCAAGTATCATCAAGATTGGGTGAAAAAATATTTGCTGGTATTTCGGAAACTCGTAATTTCTTGGAATCTTGGCAACCCCTATCAATGAATGTGCTTTTCCACAGTCACTGCTTAGGGCTATTGAAGCGGAAAGAAATCATTCAGAGAAAACTGAGAACTCCTTTATTTTGTCAAGTTTAAAAGAGCTACTACAAACCATGTTGTATTTAGAGTTCCAAATTCATCTATCTATATAGGAGAGAACAGAGTGAAACCTAAATAAAAAAATTGCTACTGTAGACAAACGCTTCAACCTAGAGGAACAAAATTTGTTGAGCCAAGTGGGATTTGTGTACTGATCTTCACCACCAAGTATCCTCAAGATTGGATGAAAAAATATTTGCTGGTAATTCGGAAACTCTTTATTTCTTAGAAGCTTGGCAACCCCTCTCAATGAAAGTGCTTTTCCACAGTCTGTGCCTAGGGCTACTTTAAGTGGAAACAAACCATAGAGACAAAACTGACAACTCCTTTATTTTGTCAAGTTTCAAAGAGCTACTACAAACCATGTTGGATTTAGAGTTCCAAATTCATCTATCCATATAGGAGAGAACAGAGTGAAACCTAAATATAAAAACTGCTACTGTAGACGAACGCTTCAACCTAGAAGAACAAAATTTGGTGAGCCAAGTGGGATTTGTGTACTGATCATTACCACCAAGTGTCATCAAGATTGCGTGAAAAAATATATGCTGGTATATCGGAAGCTCGTTATTTCTTAGAAGCTTGGCAACTCCACTCAATGAAAGTGCTTTTCCAAGTCTGTTCCTAGGGGTACTTGAAGAGGAAACAAACCATAGAGGCAAAACTGAGAACTCCTTTATTTTGACAAGTTTCAAAGAGCTACTACAAACCATGTTGGATTTAGAGTTCCAAATTCATCTATCTATATAGGAGAGAACAGTGTGAAACCTAAACATAAAAACTGCTACTGTAAACGAACGCTTCAACATAGAAGAACAAAATTTGGTGAGCCAAGTGGGATTTGTAAACTTGTCATTACAACCACGTATCATCAAGATTGGGTGAAAAAATATTTGCTGGTATTTCGAAACTAGTTATTTCTTAGAAGCTTGGCAACCCCTCTCAATGAAAGTGATTTTCCACACTCTCTGCCTAGGGCTACTTGAAGACGAAACAAACCATAGAGACAAAACTGAGAACTCCTTTATTTTGTCAAGGTTCAAAGAGCTACTACAAACCATGTTGGATTTAGAGTTCCAAATTCATCTATCTATATAGGAGAGAACAGAGTGAAACCTAAAAATAAAAACTGCTACTGAAAACGAATGCTTCAACATAGAAGAACAAAATTTGGTGAGTCAAGTGTGATTTGTGTACCGATCGTAAACACCATGTATCATCAAGATTGGGTGAAAAAATATTTGCTGGTATTTCGGAAACTCGTAATTTCTTGGAAGCTTGGCAACCCCTCTCAAGGAAAGGGCTTTTCCACAGTCACTGCTTAGGGCTACTTGAAGCGGAAACAAATCATAGAGACAAAACAGAGAACTCCTTTATTTTGTCAAGTTTCAAAGAGCTACTACAATCCATGTTGGATTTAGACTTCCAAATTCATCTATCTCTATAGGAGAGAACAGAGTGAAACCTAAATTAAAAAATTGCTACTGTAGACGAACGCCTCAACCTAGAAGAACAAAATTTGTTGAGCCAAGTTGGATTTGTATACTGATCATCACCACCAAGTATCATCAAGATTGGGAGAAAAAATATTTGCTGGTATTTCGGAAACTCGTATTTTCTTGGAAGCTTGGCAACCTCTCTAAGAAAGTGCTTTTCCACCATTTGTGCCTCGGGCTATTGAAGAGGAAACAAACCATAGAGACAAAACTGAGAACTCCTTTATTTTGTCAATTTTCAAAGAGCTACTACAAACCATGTTGGATTTAGAGTTCCAAATTCATCTATCTATGGATGAGAGAACAGAGAGAAACCTAAAAATAAAAACTGCTACTGAAAACGAACACATCAAGCTAGAAGAACAATATTTGGTGAGTCAAGTGGGATTTGTGTACCGATCATTACCACCAAGTATCATCAAGATTGGGTGAAAAAGTATTTGCTGGTTTTTCGGAAACTCGTAATTTCTTGGAAGCTTGGCAACCCCTCTCAATGAAAGTGCTTTTCCAGCGTTTGTGCCTGGGGCTACTTGAAGAGGAAACAAACCATAAAGACAAAACTTAGAAGTCCTTTATTTTGTCAAGTTTCAAGGAGCCATTACAAACCATGTTGGATTTAGAGTTCCAAATTCATCTTTCTATATAAAGGGAACAGAGTGAAACCTAAACATAAAAACTGCTCTTGTAGACGAACGCTTCAACCTAGAAGAACAAAATTTGGTGAGCCAACTGGGATTTGTGTACTGATCATTACCACCAAGTATCATGAAGATTGGGTGAAAATATATTTGCTGGTATTTCGGAAACTCGTAATTTCTTGGAAGCTTGGCAACCCCTATCAATGAATGTGCTTTTCCACAGTCAGTGCTTAGAGCTACTTGAAGCGGAAAGAAATCATAGAGACAAAACTGAGAATTCCTTTATTTTGTCAAGTTTCAAAGAGCTACTACAAACCATGTTGGATTTAGAGTTCCAAATTCATCTATCTATATAGCAGAGAACAGACTGAAACCTAAATAAAAAAATTGCTACTGTAGACGAACGCTTCAACCTAGAAGAACAAAATTTGGTGAGTCAAGTGGGATTTGTGTACTGATCATTACCAAGAAATGTCATCAAGATTGCGTGAAAAAATATTTGCTGGTATATCGGAAACTCGTTATTTCTTAGAAACTTGGCAACACCACTCAATGAAAGTGCTTTTCCTCAGTCTGTTCCTAGGGAAACAAACCATAGAGACAAAACTGAGAACTCCTTTATTTTGTCAAGTTTCAAAGAGCTACTACAAACCATGTTGGATTTAGAGTTCCAAATTCATCTATCTATATAGGAGAGAACAGTGTGAAACCTAAACATAAAAACTGCTACTGTAAACGAACGCTTCAACGTAGAAGAACAAAATTTGGTGAGCCAAGTGGGATTTTTGTACTGATCATCACCACCAAGTATACTGAAGATTGGATGAAAAAATATTTGCTGGTATTTCGGAAACTCGTAATTTCTTGGAATCTTGGCAACCCCTATCAATGAATGTGCTTTTCCACAGTCACTGCTTAGGGCTATTGAAGCGGAAAGAAATCATACAGACAAAACTGAGAACTCCTTTATTTTGTCAAGTTTCAAAGAGCTACTACAAACCATGTTGTATTTAGAGTTCCAAATTCATCTATCTATATAGGACAGAACAGAGTGAAACCTAAATAAAAAAATTGCTACTGTAGACAAACGCTTCAACCTAGAAGAACAAAATTTGTTGAGCCAAGTGGGATTTGTATACTGATCATCACCACCAAGTATCCTGAAGATTGGATGAAAAAATATTTGCTGGTATTTCGGAAACACGTTATTTCTTAGAAGCTTGGCAACCCCTGTCAATGAAAGTGCTTTTCCACAGTCTGTGCCTAGAGCTACTTGAAGAGGAATCAAACCATAGAGACAAAACTGAGAACTCCTTTATTTTGTCAAGTTTCAAAGAGCTACTACAAACCATGTTGGATTTAGAGTTCCAAATTCATCTATCCATATAGGAGAGAACAGAGTGAAACCTAAATATAAAAACTGCTATTGTAGACGAACGCTTCAACCTAGAAGAACAAAATTTTGTGAGCCAAGTGGGATTTGTGTACTGATCATTACCACCAAGTGTCATCAAGATTGCGTAAAAAAATATATGCTGGTATATCGGAAGCTCGTTATTTCTTAGAAGCTTGGCAACCCCACTCAATGAAAGTGCTTTTCCACAGTCTGTTTCTAGGGGTACTTGAAAAGGAAACAAACCATAGAGACAAAACTGAGAACTCCTTTATTTTGTCAAGTTTCAAAGAGCTACTACAAACCATGTTGGATTTAGAGTTCCAAATTCATCTACCTATATAGGAGAGAACAGTGTGAAACCTAAACATGAAAACTGCTACTGTAAACGAACGCTTCAACGTAGAAGAACAAAATTTGGTGAGCCAAGTGGGATTTGTAGACTTGTCATTACAACCACGTATCATCAAGATTGGGTGAAAAAATATTTGCTGGTATTTCGAAACTAGTTATTTCTTAGAAGCTTGGCAACCCCTCTCAATGAAAGTGATTTTCCACACTCTCTGCCTAGGGCTACTTGAAGACGAAACAAACCATAGAGACAAAACTGAGAACTCCTTTATTTTGTCAAGGTTCAAAGAGCTACTACAAACCATGTTGGATTTAGAGTTCCAAATTCATCTATCTATATAGGAGAGAACAGAGTGAAACCTAAAAATAAAAACTGCTACTGAAAACGAACGCTTCAACATAGAAGAACAAAATTTGGTGAGTCAAGTGTGATTTGTGTACCGATCGTAAACACCATGTATCATCAAGATTGGGTGAAAAAATATTTGCTGGTATTTCGGAAACTCGTAATTTCTTGGAAGCTTGGCAACCCCTCTCAAGGAAAGGGCTTTTCCACAGTCACTGCTTAGGGCTACTTGAAGCGGAAACAAATCATAGAGACAAAACAGAGAACTCCTTTATTTTGTCAAGTTTCAAAGAGCTACTACAATCCATGTTGGATTTAGACTTCCAAATTCATCTATCTCTATAGGAGAGAACAGAGTGAAACCTAAATAAAAAAATTGCTACTGTAGACGAAAGCTTCAACCTAGAAGAACAAAATTTGTTGAGCCAAGTGGGATTTGTATACTGATCATCACCACCAAGTATCATCAAGATTGGGTGAAAAAATATTTGCTGGTATTTCGGAAACTCGTATTTTCTTGGAAGCTTGGCAACCTCTCTAAGAAAGTGCTTTTCCACCGTTTGTGCCTCGGGCTACTTGAAGAGGAAACAAGCCATAGAGACAAAACTGAGAACTCCTTTATTTTGTCAATTTTCAAAGAGCTACTACAAACCATGTTGGATTTAGAGTTCCAAATTCATCTATCTATGTATGAGAGAACAGAGAGAAACCTAAAAATAACTACTGCTACTGAAAACGAACGCATCAAGCTAGAAG
>NW_027513137.1:145866-264008 GCF_048772815.1 Callospermophilus lateralis
GCAGAGACTGTGGAAAAGCACTTTCATTGAGAGGGGTTGCAAAGCTTCTAAGAAATAACGGGTTTCCGAATTACCAGCAAATATTTTTTCACCCAATCTTGATGATACTTGGTGGTGAAGATCGGTACACAAATCCCACTTGGCTCACCAAATATTGTTCTTCTAGGTTGAAGCGTTCGTCTACAGTAGCAGTTTTTATATTTAGGTTTCACTCTGTTCTGTCCTATATAGATAAATGAATTTGGAACTCTAAATCCAACATGGTTTGTAGTAGCTCTTTGAAACTTGACAAAATAAAGTAGTTCTCAGTTTTGTCTCTATAATTTGTTTCCGCTTCAAGTAGCCCTAGGCACAGACGGTGGAAAAGCACTTTCATTGAGAGTGTTTGCCAAGCTTCTAGGAAATAACGAGTGTCCGAAATACCAGCAAATATTTTTTCACCCACTGTTGATGATACTTGGTTTTAATGATCAGTACACAAATCCCACTTGGCTTACCAAATTTTGTTCTTCTAGGTTGAAGCGTTCGTTTACAGTAGCAGTTTTTATTTTTAGGTTTCACTCTGTTCTCTCCTATATAGATAGATGAATGTGGAACTCTATATCCAACATGGTTTGTAGTAGCTCTTTTGAAATTGACAAAATAAAGGAGTTCTCAGTTTTATCTCTATGGTTTGTTTCCTTTTCAAGTAGCCCTGGCACAGACTGTGGAAAAGCACTTTCATTGAGAGGGGTTGCCAAGCTTCTAAGAAATAACGAGTTTCTGAAATACCAGCAAATATTCTTTCACCCAATCTTTATGATACTTAGAGGTAAGGACAAGTACACTAATCCCACTTGGCTCACCAAATTTTGTTCTTCTAGGTTGAAGCGTTCGTCTACAGTAGCAGTTTTTATGTTTAGGTTTCACTCTGTTCTCTCGTATATAGATAGATGAATTTGGACCACTAAATCCAACATGGTTTGTAGTGGCTCTTTGAAACTTGACAAAATAAAGGAGTTCTCAGTTTTGTCTCTATGGTTTGTTTCCTCTGTAAGTAGCCCCAGGCACAAAAGGTGGAAAAGCACTTTCATTGAGAGGATTTGCCAAGCTTCCAAGAAATTACGAGTTATCAAAATGCTAGCAAATATTTTCACACACAATCTTGATGATACTTGATGCTAATGATCAGTTTTTATATTTAGGTTTCACTATATTCTCTGATATAGATAGATGAATTTATAACCCTAAATCCAGTATGGTTTGTAGTAGCTCTTTGAAACTTGACAAAATAAAGGAGTTCTCAGTTTTGTCTCTATGATTTGTTTCCGCTTCACGTAGCCCTAAGCAGAGAATGTGGAAAATCACTTTCATTGAGAGGGGTTGCCAAGCTTCTAAGAAATAACGAGTTTCCGAAATAGCAGCAAATATTTTTTCACCCAATCTTGATGATACTTGGTAGTAAGGACATGTACACAAATCCCACGTGGCTCACCAAATTTTGTTCTTCTAGGTTGAAGCATTCGTCTACAGTAGCAGTTTTTATATTTAGGTTTCACTCTGTTCTCTCGTATGTAGAAAGATGAATTTGGAACTCTAAATCCAACATGGTTTGTAGTGGCTCTTTGAAACTTGACAAAATAAAGGAGTTTTCAGTTTTGTCTCAATGATTTGTTTCCGCTTCAAGTAGCCCTAAGCAGAGACTGTGGACGAGCACTTTCTTTGATGGGGGTTGCCAAGCTTCCATGAAAATACGAGTTTCCGAAATAGCAGCAAATATTTTTTCACCCAATCTTGATGATACGTGGTGTTAATGACAAGTCCACAAATCCCACTTTGCTCACCAAATTTTGTTCTTCTAGGTTGAAGCGTTCGTTTACAGTCACAGTTTTTATTTTTAGGTTTCACTCTGTTCTCTCCTATATATATAGATGAATTTGGAACTCTAAATCCAACATGGTTTGTAGTAGCTCTTTGAAACTTGACAAAATAAAGAAGTTCTCAGTTTTGTCTCTATGGTTTGTTTGCTCTTCAAGAAGCCCTAAGCAGAGACTGTGGAAAAGCACTTTCATTGATAGGCATTGCAAAGCTTGCAAGCAATTACGATTTTCCGAAATACCAGCAAATATTTTTTCACCCAATCTTGATGATACATGCTGGTAATGACAAGTCCACAAATCCCACTTGGCTCAACAAATTTTGTTCTTCTAGGTTTAAGCGTTCGTCTGGATTAGCAGTTTTTATATTTATGTTTCACTTTGTTCTCCCCTATATAGACAGATGAATTTGGAACTCTAAATCCAATATGGTTTGTAGTAGCTCTTTGAAACTTGACAAAATAAAGGAGTTCTGAGTTTTGTCTCTATGATTTGTTTCCGCTTCAAGTAGCCCTAAGCAGAGACTGTGGAAAAGCACTTTCATTGAGAGGGGTTGCCAAGCTTCTAAGAAATAACGAGTTTCCGAAATACAGGCAATTTTTTTCACCCAATGTTGATGATACTTGGTGGCAATGATGAGTACACAAATCCCACTTGGCCCATCAAATATTGTTCTTCTGGGTTTAAGCGTTCGTCTACAGTAGCAGTTTTTATATTTAGGTTTCACTCTGTTCTCTAATATATAAATAGATGAATTTGGAACTCTAAATCCAACATGGTTTGTAGTAGCTCTTTGAAACTTGACAAAATAAAGGAGTTCTCAGTTTTGTCTCTATGGTGTGTTTCCTCTTCAAGTCTCCCTAGGCACAGACTGTGGAAAAGCACTTTCAATGAAAGGGGTTGCCAAGCTTCCAAGAAATTACGAGTTTCCGAAATACCAGCAAATATTTTTTCACCCAATGTTCATCATACGTTGTGGTAATGACAAGTACACAAATCCCACTTGGCTCAACAAAGTTTGTTCTTCTAGGTTGATGCGTTCGTTTACAGTAGCAGTTTTTATTTTTAGGTTTCACTCTGTTCTCTCCTATATAGATAGATGATTTTGGAACTCTAAATCCAACATGGTTTGTAGTAGCTCTTTGAAACTTGACAAAATAAAGAAGTTCTCAGTTTTGTCTCTATGGTTTGTTTCCTCTTCAAGAAGCCCTAAGCAGAGACTGTGGAAAAGAACTTTCATTGATAGGCATTGCAAAGCTTCCAAGCAATTACGATTTTCCTAAATACCAGCAAATATTTTTTCACCCAATCTTGATGATACGTGCTGGTAATGACAAGTACACAAATCCCACTTGGCTCAACAAATTTTGTTCTTCTAGGTTGAAGCATTCGTCTACAGTAGCAGTTTTTATATTTAGGTTTCACTCTGTTGTCCCCTATATAGACAGATGAATTTGGAACTCTAAATCAAATATGGTTTGTAGTAGCTCTTTGAAACTTGACAAAATAAAGGAGTTCTCAGTTTTTTCTCTATGATTTGTTTCCGCTTCAAGTAGCCCTAAGAAGAAACTGTGAAAAAGCACTTTCATTGAGATGGTTGCCAAGCTTCTAAGAAAAAACGAGTTTCCGAAATATAGGCAATTTTTTTTCACACAATGTTGATGATACTTGGTGGTAATGATCAGTACACAAATCCCACTTGGCCCATCAAATATTGTTCTTCTGGGTTTAAGCGTTCGTCTACAGTAGCAGTTTTTATATTTAGGTTTCACTCTGTTCTCTAATATATAAATAGATGAATTTGGAACTCTAAATCCAACATGGTTTGTAGTAGCTCTTTGAAACTTGACAAAATAAAGGAGTTCTCAGTTTTGTCTCTATGTTTGTTTTTTCTTCAAGTAGCCCTAGGCACAGACTGTGGAAAAGCATTTTCATTCAGAGGGGTTAGCAAGCTTCTAAGAAATAACGAGTTATCGAAATACCAGCAAATATTTTTTCACCCAAACTTGATGATACTTTGTGGTAAGGAAAAGTACACAAATCCAACTTGGCTCACCAAATTTTGTTCTTCTAGGTTGAAGCGTTCGTCTACTGTAGCCGTTTTTATATTTAGGTTTCCCTCTGTTCTCTGCTATATAGATAGATGAATTTGGAACTCTAAATTCAACATGGTTTGCAGTAGCTCTTTGAAACTTGACAAAATAAAGAAGTTCTCAGTTTTGTCTCTATGGTTTTTTTCCTCTTCAAGAAGCCCTAAGCAGAGACTGTGGAAAAGCACTTTCATTGAAAGGCATTGCAAAGCTATCAAGAAATTACGATTTTCCGAAATACAAGCAAAGATTTTTTCACCCAATCTTGATGATACGTGGTGGTAATGACAAGTACACAAATCCCACTTGGCTCAACAAATTTTGTTCTTCTAGGTTGAAGCGTTCATCTACAGTAGCAGTTTTTATATTTAGGTTTCACTCTGTTCTCACCTATATAGACAGATGAATTTGGAACTCTAACTCCAACAACGTTTTTATTAGCTCTTTGAAACTTGACAAAATAAAGCAGTTCTTAGTTTTGACTCAATGGATTGTTTCCTCTTCAAGTAGCCCTAGGCACTGGCTGTGGAAAAGCACTTTCATTGAGAGAGGTTGCCAAGCTTCCAAGAAATTACGAGTTTCCGAAATACCACCAAATATTTTTTCACCCAATCTTGATGATACTTGGTGGTAATGAACGGTACACAAATCCCACTTGACTAAAAAAATTTTGTTCTTCTAGGTTGATGCGTTCGTTTACAGTAGCAGTTTTTATTTTTAGGTTTCACTCTGTTCTCTCCTATATAAATAGATGAATTTGGAACTCTAAATCCAACATGGTTTGTAGTAGCTCTTTGAAACTTGCAAAATAAAGGAGTTCTCAGTTTTGTCTCTATGGTTTGTTTCCTCTTCCAGTAGCCCTAGGCACAGATGGTGGAAAAGCACTTTCATTGAGAGGGGTTGCCAAGCTTCCAAGAAATTACGAGTTTCCGAAATACCAGCAAATATTTTTTCACCCAATCTTGATGATACTTGGTGGTAATGATTGGTACACAAATCCCACTTGACTCACCAAATTTTATTCTTCTAGGTTGAAGTGTTCGTTTTCTGTAGCAGTTTTTATTTTTAGGTTTCACTCTGTTCTCTCCTATATAGATAGATGAATTTGGAACTCTAAATCCAACATGGTTTGTAGTAGCTTTTTGAAACTTGACAAAATAAAGGAGTTCTCAGTTTTGTCTCTATGGCTTGTTTCCTCTTCAAGTAGCCCTGGCACAGACTGTGGAAAAGCATTTTCATTGAAAGGTGTTAGCAAGCTTCTAAGAAATAACGAGTTTCCGAAACACCAGCAAATATTTTTCACCCAAACTTGATGATACTTGGTGGTAAGGACAAGTACACAAATCCCACTTGGCTCACCAAATTTTGTTCTTCTAGGTTGAAGCCTTCGTTTACAGTACCAGTTTTCATTTTTAGGTGTCACTCTGTTCTCCCCTATATTGATAGATGAATTTTGAACTCTAAATCCAACATGGTTTGTAGTAGCTCTTTGAAACTTGACAGAATAAAGAAGTTCTCAGTTTTGTCTCTATGGTTTGTTTCCTCTTCAAGAAGGACTAAGCAGAGACTGTGGAAAAGCACTTTCATTGAAAGACATTGCAAAGATTCCAAGCAATTAAGATTTTCCGAAATACCAGCAAATATTTTTTCACCCAAAATTGATGATACGTGGTCGTAATGACCAGTACACAAATCCCCACGTGGCTCAACAAATTTTGTTCTTCTAGGTTTAAGCGATCGTCTACAGTAGCAGTTTTTATATTTAGGTTTCACTCTGTTTCTCCTATATAGACAGATGAATTTGGAACTCTAAATCCAATATGGTTTGTAGTACCTCTTTGAAACTTGACAAAATAAAGGAGTTCTCAGTTTTGTCTCTATGATTTTTTTCCGCTTCAAGTCGCCTTATGCACAGACTGTGGAAAAGCACTTTCATTGAGAAAGGTTTCCAAGCTATTAAGAAATAACGAGTTTCCGAAATACCAGCAAATGTTTTTTCACCCAATCTTGATGATACTTGGTGGTAATGATCAGTACACAAATCCCACTTGGCTCACCAAATTTTCTTCTTCTAGGTTGAAGCGTTCGTTTACAGTAGCAGTTTTTATTTTTAGGTTTCACTCTGTTCTCTCCTATATAGATAGATGAATTTGGAACTCTAAATATAACATTGGTTTGTAGTAGCTCTTTGAAACTTGACAAAATAAAGGAGTTCTCAGTTTTGTCTCTATGATTTGTATTCCGCTTCATGAAGCCCTGGGCACAGACGGTGGAAAAGCACTTTCATTGAGAAGGGTTCCCAACTTTCAAGAAATTACGAGTTTTCGAAATACCAGCAAATATTTTTTCACCCAATGTTGATGATACGTGGTGGTAATGACAAGTACACAAATTCCACTTGGCTCACCAAATTTTGTTCTTCTAGTTTGAATTGTTCGTTTACAGTAGCAGTTTTTATTTTTAGGTTTTTCTCTGTTCTCTCCTATATAGATAGATGAATTTTGAACTATAAATCTAACATGGTTTGTACTAGCTCTTTGAAACTTGACAAAATATAGGAGTTCTCAGTTTTGTCCCTATGATTTGTTTCCGCTTCATGTAGCCCTAAGCAGAGACTGTGGGAAAGCACTTTCATTGAAAGGGGTTGCCAATCTTCTAAGAAATAACGAGTTTCCGAAAAAACAGCAAATATTTTTTCACCCAATGTCGATGATACTTGGTGGTAATGATCTGTACAAAAATCCCACTTGGCTCACCAAATTTTATTCTTCTACTTTGAAGCGTTCGTCTACAATAGCAATTTCAATATTTAGGTTTCACTCTGTTCTCTCCTATATAGATAGATGAATTTGGAACTCTAAATCCAACATGGTGTGTATTAGCTCTTTGAAAATTGACAAAATAAAGGAGTTCTCCGTTTTGTCTCCATGATTTTTTTCCGCTTCATGTACCCCTAAGCAGAGACTGTGCCAAAGGTCTTTCATTGAAAGGGGTTGCCAAGCGTCTAAGAAAATACGAGTTTCCGAAATAGCAGCAAATATTTTTTCACCCAATGTTGGTGATACGTGGTGGTAATGACAAGTCCACAAATCCCACTTGGCTCACCAAATTTACTTCTTCTAGGTTTAAGCGTTCGTTTACAGTAGCAGTTTTTATTTTTAGGTTTCACTCTATTCTCTCCTATATAGATAGATGAATTTGGAACTCTAAATCCAACATGGTGTGTAATAGCTCTTTGAAACTTCACAAATTAAAGGAGTTTTCAGTTTCGTCTCTATGGTTTGTTTCCTCTTCAAGTCGCCCTAGGCACAACTGTGGAAAAGCACTTTCATTGAGAGGGGTTGCCAAGCTTTTAAGAAATAACAAGTTTCCGAATTACCAGCAAATGTTTTTTCAACCAATCTTGATGATACTTGGTGGTAATGATCAGTACACAAATACCAGTTGGCTCACCAAATTTTCTTCTTCTAGGTTGAAGCGTTCGTTTACAGTAGCAGTTTATATTTTTAGTTTCCCTCTATTCTCTCCTATATTGATAGATGAATTTGGAACTCTAAATCCAACATGGTTTGTAGTAGCTCTTTGAAACTTGACAAAATAAAGGAGTTCTCAGTTTTGTCTCTATGATTTGTATCCGCTTCATGTAGCCCTAAGCAGAGACTGTGGAAATGTACTTTCATTGAGAGGGGTTGCCAAGCTTCCAAGAAATTTCGAGATTCCGAAATACCAGCAAATATTTTTTCACCCAATGTTGATGATAGGTGGTGGTAATGACAAGTACACAAATTCCACTTGGCTCACCAAATTTTGTTCTTCTAGGTTGAAGCGTTCGTTTACAGTAGCAGTTTTTATTTTTAGGTTTTTCTCGGTTCTCTCCTATATAGATAGATGAATTTGGAACTATAAATCCAACATGGTTTGTAGTAGCTCTTTGAAACTTGACAAAATAAAGGAGTTCTCAGTTTTGTCTCAATGATTTGTTTCCGCTTCATGTAGCCCTAAGCAGAGACTGTGGGAAAGCACTTTCATTGAAAGGGGTTGCCAAGCTTCTAAGAAATAACGAGTTTCCGAAATACCACCTAATATTTTTTCACCCAATCTTGATGATACTTGGTGGTAATGATTGGTACACAAATGCCACTTGACTTACCAAATTTTGTTCATCTAGGTTGAAGCGTTCGTTTACAGTAGCAGTTTATATTTTTAAGTTCCCTCTGTTCTCTCCTATGTAGATAGATGAATTTGGAACTCTAAATACAACATGGTTTGTTGTAGCTCTTTGAAACATGACAAAATAAAGGAGTTCTCAATTTTGTCTCTATGGTTTGTTTCCTCTTCAAGTAGACCTAGGCACAGACTGTGGGAAAGCACTTTCATTGAAAGGGGTTGCCAAGCTTCTAAGAAATTACGAGTTTCTGAAATAGCAGCAAATATTTTTTCACCCAATGTTGATGATACGTGGTGGTAATGACAAGTCCACAAATCCCATTTGGCTCACCAAATTTTGTTCTTCTACTTTGAATCGTTCGTCTACAGTAGCAATTTTACTATTTACGTTTCACTCTGTTCTCTCCTATATAGATAGATGAATTTGGAACTCTAAATCCAACATGGTGTGTAATAGCTCTTTGAAACTTGACAAAGTAAAGGAGTTCTCAGTTTTGTCTCTATGGTTTGTTTCCTCTTCAAGTATCCCTGGGCACAGACTGTGGAAAAGCACTTTCATTGAGAGGGGTTGCCAAGCTTCTAAGAAATAACGAGTTACCGAAATATCAGCAAATATTTTTTCACCCAATCTTGATGATCCTTGGTGGTCATAATTGGTACACAAATCCCACTTGACTCACCAAATTTTGTTCTTCTAGGTTGAAGCGTTCGTTTACAGTAGCAGTTTATATTTTTAGTTTTTCCTCTCTTCTCTCCTATATAGATAGATGAATTTGGAACTGTAAATCCAACATGGTGTGTAATAGCTCTTTGAAACTTCACAAAATAAAGGAGTTTTCAGTTTCGTCTCTATGGTTTGTTTCCTCTTCAAGTCGCCCTAGGCACAACTGTGGAAAAGCACTTTCATTGAGAGGGGTTGCCAAGCTTTTAAGAAATAACGAGTTTCCGAAATACCAGCAAATGTTTTTTCAACCAATCTTGACGATACTTGGTGGTAATGATCAGTACACAAATCCCAGTTTTCTCACCAAATTTTCTTCTTCTAGGTTGAAGCATTCGTTTACAGCAGAAGTTTATATTTTTAGTTTCCCTCTGTTCTCTCCTATATAGATAGATGAATTTGGAACTCTAAATCCAACATGGTTTGTAGTAGCTCTTTGAAACTTGACAAAATAAAGGAGTTCTCAGTTTTCTCTCTATGATTTGTTTCCGCTTCATGTAGCCCTAAGCAGAAACTGTGGGAAAGCACTTTCATTGAAAGGGTTGCCAAGCTTCCAAGAAATTACGAGTTTCTGAAATAGCAGCAAATATTTTTTCACCCAATGTTGATGATACGTGGTGATAATGACAAGTCCACAAATCCCACTTGGCTCACCAAATTTTGTTCTTCTACTTTGAATCGTTCGTCTACAGTAGCAATTTTAATATTTAGGTTTCACTCTGTTCTCTCCTATATAGATAGATGAATTTGGAACTCTAAATCCAACATGGTTTGTAGTAGCTCTTTGAAACTTGACAAAATAAAGGAGTTCTCACTTTTTTCTCTATGTTTTGTTTTCTCTTCAAGTAGTCCTGGGCACAGACTGTGGAAAAGCACTTTCATTGAGTAGGGATGCCAAGCTTCTAAGAAATAAGGAGTTTCCGAAATACCAGCAAATTTTTTTTCACCCAATCTTGATGATACATGGTGGTAATGATTGGTACACAAATCCCACTAGGCTCACCAAATTTTGTTCTTCTAGTTTGAAGCATTCGTTTACAGTAGCAGTTTACATTTTTAAGTTCCCTCTGTTCTCTCCTATATAGATAGATGAATTTGGAAGTCTAAATCCAAGATGGTTTGTAGTAGCTCTTTGAAACTTAACAAAATAAAGGAGTTTTCAGTTTTGTCTCTATTGTTTGTTTCCTTTTCAAGTAGCCCTAGGCACAGATTGTGGAAAAGCACTTTCATTGAGAGGGGTTCCCACGCTTCTAAGAAATAACAAGTTTCCGAAATACCAGCAAATATTTTTCACCCAATCTTGATGATACTTGGTAGTAATGATCGGTACACAAACACAATTGACTCACCAAATTTTGTTCTTCTAGGTTGAAGCGTTCGTTTACAGTAGCAGTTTATATTTTTAGTTTCCCTCGGTTCTCTCCTATATAGATAGATGAATTTGGAACTCTAAATTCAACATGGTTTATAGGAGCTCTTTGAAACTTGACAAAATAAAGTAGTTCTCAGTTTTGTCTCTATGATGTGTTTCCGCTTCATGTAACCTAAGCAGAGACTGTAGAAAAGCACTTTCATTGAAAGGGGTTGCCAAGTTTCCAAGAAATTATGAGTTTCTGAAATACCAGCAAATATTTTTTCACCCAATCTTGATGATACTTGGTGGTAATGATCAGTACACAAATCCCAGTTGGCTCACCAAATTTTCTTCTTCTAGGTTGATGCGTTCGTTTAGAGTAGCGGTTTTTATTTTTGGGTTTCACTCTGTTCTCTCCTATATAGATAGATGAATTTGGAACTCTAAATCCAACATGGTTTGTAGTAGCTGTTTGAAACTTGACAAAGTAAAGGAGTTATCAGTTTTGTCTCTATGGTTTGTTTCCTCTTCAAGTAGTCCTGGGCACAGACTTTGGAAAAGCACTTTCATTGAGAGGGGATGCCATGCTTCTAAGAATGAACGAGTTTCCGAAATTTCAGCAAATATTTTTTCACCCAATCTTGATGATACTTGGTGGTAATGATCAGTACACAAATCCCACTTGGCTCACTAAATTGTGTTCTTCTAGGCTGAAGCGTTCGTCTACAGTAGCAGTTTTTATTTTTGGGTTTTACTCTGTTCTCTCCTATATAGATAGATGAATTTGGAACTCTAAATCCAACATGGTTTGTAGTAGCTCTTTGAAACTTGACAAAATAAAGGAGTTCTCAGTTTTGTCTCTATGATGTGTATCCACTTCATGTAGCCCTAAGCAGAGACTGTGGAAATGTACTTTCATTGAGAGGGGTTGCCAAGCTTCCAAGAAATTTCGTGATTCCGAAATACCAGCAAATATTTTTTCACCCAATGTTGATGATAGGTGGTGGTAATGACAAGTACACAAATTCCACTTGGCTCACCAAATTTTGTTCTTCTAGGTTGAAGCGTTCGTTTACAGTAGCAGTTTTTATTTTTAGGTTTTTCTCGGTTCTCTCCTATATAGATAGATGAATTTGGAACTATAAATCCAACATGGTTTGTAGTAGCTCTTTGAAACTTGACAAAATAAAGGAGTTCTCAGTTTTGTCTCAATGATTTGTTTCCGCTTCATGTAGCCCTAAGCAGAGACTGTGGGAAAGCACTTTCATTGAAAGGGGTTGCCAAGCTTCTAAGAAATAACGAGTTTCCGAAATACCACCTAATATTTTTTCACCCAATCTTGATGATACTTGGTGGTAATGATTGGTACACAAATGCCACTTGACTTACCAAATTTTGTTCATCTAGGTTGAAGCGTTCGTTTACAGTAGCAGTTTATATTTTTAAGTTCCCTCTGTTCTCTCCTATGTAGATAGATGAATTTGGAACTCTAAATACAACATGGTTTGTTGTAGCTCTTTGAAACATGACAAAATAAAGGAGTTCTCAATTTTGTCTCTATGGTTTGTTTCCTCTTCAAGTAGACCTAGGCACAGACTGTGGGAAAGCACTTTCATTGAAAGGGGTTGCCAAGCTTCTAAGAAATTACGAGTTTCTGAAATAGTAGCAAATATTTTTTCACCCAATGTTGATGATACGTGGTGGTAATGACAAGTCCACAAATCCCATTTGGCTCACCAAATTTTGTTCTTCTACTTTGAATCGTTCGTCTACAGTAGCAATTTTACTATTTACGTTTCACTCTGTTCTCTCCTATATAGATAGATGAATTTGGAACTCTAAATCCAACATGGTGTGTAATAGCTCTTTGAAACTTGACAAAGTAAAGGAGTTCTCAGTTTTGTCTCTATGGTTTGTTTCCTCTTCAAGTATCCCTGGGCACAGACTGTGGAAAAGCACTTTCATTGAGAGGGGTTGCCAAGCTTCTAAGAAATAACGAGTTACCGAAATATCAGCAAATATTTTTTCACCCAATCTTGATGATCCTTGGTGGTCATAATTGGTACACAAATCCCACTTGACTCACCAAATTTTGTTCTTCTAGGTTGAAGCGTTCGTTTACAGTAGCAGTTTATATTTTTAGTTTTTCCTCTCTTCTCTCCTATATAGATAGATGAATTTGGAACTGTAAATCCAACATGGTGTGTAATAGCTCTTTGAAACTTCACAAAATAAAGGAGTTTTCAGTTTCGTCTCTATGGTTTGTTTCCTCTTCAAGTCGCCCTAGGCACAACTGTGGAAAAGCACTTTCATTGAGAGGGGTTGCCAAGCTTTTAAGAAATAACGAGTTTCCGAAATACCAGCAAATGTTTTTCCAACCAATCTTGACGATACTTGGTGGTAATGATCAGTACACAAATCCCAGTTTTCTCACCAAATTTTCTTCTTCTAGGTTGAAGCATTCGTTTACAGCAGAAGTTTATATTTTTAGTTTCCCTCTGTTCTCTCCTATATAGATAGATGAATTTGGAACTCTAAATCCAACATGGTTTGTAGTAGCTCTTTGAAACTTGACAAAATAAAGGAGTTCTCAGTTTTCTCTCTATGATTTGTTTCCGCTTCATGTAGCCCTAAGCAGAAACTGTGGGAAAGCACTTTCATTGAAAGGGTTGCCAAGCTTCCAAGAAATTACGAGTTTCTGAAATAGCAGCAAATATTTTTTCACCCAATGTTGATGATACGTGGTGATAATGACAAGTCCACAAATCCCACTTGGCTCACCAAATTTTGTTCTTCTACTTTGAATCGTTCGTCTACAGTAGCAATTTTAATATTTAGGTTTCACTCTGTTCTCTCCTATATAGATAGATGAATTTGGAACTCTAAATCCAACATGGTTTGTAGTAGCTCTTTGAAACTTGACAAAATAAAGGAGTTCTCACTTTTTTCTCTATGTTTTGTTTTCTCTTCAAGTAGTCCTGGGCACAGACTGTGGAAAAGCACTTTCATTGAGTAGGGATGCCAAGCTTCTAAGAAATAAGGAGTTTCCGAAATACCAGCAAATTTTTTTTCACCCAATCTTGATGATACATGGTGGTAATGATTGGTACACAAATCCCACTAGGCTCACCAAATTTTGTTCTTCTAGTTTGAAGCATTCGTTTACAGTAGCAGTTTACATTTTTAAGTTCCCTCTGTTCTCTCCTATATAGATAGATGAATTTGGAAGTCTAAATCCAAGATGGTTTGTAGTAGCTCTTTGAAACTTAACAAAATAAAGGAGTTTTCAGTTTTGTCTCTATTGTTTGTTTCCTTTTCAAGTAGCCCTAGGCACAGATTGTGGAAAAGCACTTTCATTGAGAGGGGTTCCCACGCTTCTAAGAAATAACAAGTTTCCGAAATACCAGCAAATATTTTTCACCCAATCTTGATGATACTTGGTAGTAATGATCGGTACACAAACACAATTGACTCACCAAATTTTGTTCTTCTAGGTTGAAGCGTTCGTTTACAGTAGCAGTTTATATTTTTAGTTTCCCTCGGTTCTCTCCTATATAGATAGATGAATTTGGAACTCTAAATTCAACATGGTTTATAGGAGCTCTTTGAAACTTGACAAAATAAAGTAGTTCTCAGTTTTGTCTCTATGATGTGTTTCCGCTTCATGTAACCTAAGCAGAGACTGTAGAAAAGCACTTTCATTGAAAGGGGTTGCCAAGTTTCCAAGAAATTATGAGTTTCTGAAATACCAGCAAATATTTTTTCACCCAATCTTGATGATACTTGGTGGTAATGATCAGTACACAAATCCCAGTTGGCTCACCAAATTTTCTTCTTCTAGGTTGATGCGTTCGTTTAGAGTAGCGGTTTTTATTTTTGGGTTTCACTCTGTTCTCTCCTATATAGATAGATGAATTTGGAACTCTAAATCCAACATGGTTTGTAGTAGCTGTTTGAAACTTGACAAAGTAAAGGAGTTATCAGTTTTGTCTCTATGGTTTGTTTCCTCTTCAAGTAGTCCTGGGCACAGACTTTGGAAAAGCACTTTCATTGAGAGGGGATGCCATGCTTCTAAGAATGAACGAGTTTCCGAAATTTCAGCAAATATTTTTTCACCCAATCTTGATGATACTTGGTGGTAATGATCAGTACACAAATCCCACTTGGCTCACTAAATTGTGTTCTTCTAGGCTGAAGCGTTCGTCTACAGTAGCAGTTTTTATTTTTGGGTTTTACTCTGTTCTCTCCTATATAGATAGATGAATTTGGAACTCTAAATCCAACATGGTTTGTAGTAGCTCTTTGAAACTTGACAAAATAAAGGAGTTCTGAGTTTTGTCTCTATGGTTTGTTTCCTCATCAAGTAGCCCTAGGCACAGACTGTGGAAAAGCACTTTCATTGAGAGGGGTTGCCAAGATTCTAAGAAATAACGAGTTTCCGAAATACCAGCAAATATTTTTTCACCCAATGTTGATGATACTTGGTGGTAATGATCTGTACACAAATGGCACTTTACTCACCAAATTTTGTTCTTCTACTTTGAAGCATTCGTCTACAGTAGCAATTATAATCTTTAGGTTTCACTCTGTTCTCTCTTATATAGATAGATGAAATTGGAACTCTAAATACAACATGGTTTGTGGTAGCTCTTTGAAACTTGACAAAATTAAGGAGTTCTCACTTTTGTCTTTATGGTTTGTTTCCACTTCATGTAGCCCTAAGAAGAGACTGTGGAAAAGCACTTCCATTGAAAGGGGTTGCCAAGCTTCCAAGATACTACGAGTTTCCTAAATACCAGCAAATATTTTTTGACCCAATGTTGATGATACTTGGTGGTAATGATCAGTACACAAATCCCACTTCGTTCACCAAATTTTGTTCTTCTAGGTTGAAGCGTTCGTTTACAGTAGCAGTTTTTATATTTAGTTTTCACTCTGTTCTCTCCTATATAGATAGATGAATTTGGATCTCTAAATCCAGCATGGTTTGTAGTGGCTCTTTGAAAGTTGACAAAATAAAGGAGTTCTCAGTTTTTTCTCTACGGTTTGTTTCCACTTCAAGTAGCCCTAGGCATTGTCTGTGGAAAAGCACTTTCATTGAGGGGTTGCCAAGCTTCTAAGAAATAACGAGTTTCCGAAATACCAGCAAATATTTTTTCACCCAATCTTGATGATTTTTGGTGGTCATGATCGGTAAACAAATCCCACTTGACTCACCAAATTTTGTTCTTCTAGGTGGAAGCGTTCGTTTACAGTAGCAGTTTTTATTTTTAGGTTTCACTCTGTTCTCTCCTATAGAGATAGATGAATTTGGAACTCTAAATTCAACATGGTTTGTAGTAGCTCTTTGAAAGTTGACAAAATAAAGGAGTTCTCAGTTTTGTCTGTATGATTTGTTTCCACTTCATGTAGCCCTAAGCAGAGACTGTGGAAAAGCACTTCCATTGAAAGAGGTTGCCAAGCTTCCAATAAAATACGGGTTTCCGAAATACTAGCAAATATTTTTTCACCCAATGTTGATGATAATTGGTGGTAATTATCAGTACACAAATCCCACTTGGATCACCAAATGTTGTTCTTCTGTGTTGAAGCGTTCGTCTACAGTAGCAGCTTTTATAATTGGGTATCACTTTGTTCTCTCCTACATAGATAGATGAATTTGGAACTCTAAATCCAACATGGTGTGTAATAGCTCTTTGAAACTTGACAAAGTAAATGAGGTCTCAGTTTTGTCTCTATGGTTTGTTTCCTCTTCAAGTCGCCCTAGGCAAAGACTGTGGAAAAGCACTTTAAATGCGAGGGGTTGCCAAGCTTCTAAGAAATAAGGAGTTTCTGAAATACCAGCAAATATTTTTCACAAAATCTTGATGATACTTGGTAGTAATGATCGGTACACAAATCCCACTTGACTCACCAAATTTTGTTCTTCTAGGTGGAAGCGTTCGTTTACAGGAGCAGTTTTTATTTTTAGGTTTCACTCTGTTCTCTCCTACAGAGATAGATGAATTTGGATCTCTAAATCATACATGGTTTGCAGTAGCTCTTTGAAATTTGACAAAATAAAGGAGTTCTCAGTTTTGTCTCAATGGTTTGTTTTCTCTTCAAGTAGCCCTGGGCACAGACTGTGGAAAAGCACTTTCATTGAGAGGGGTTGCCAAGCTTCTAAGAAATAACGAGTTTCCGAAATACCAGCAAATATTTTTTCACCCAATCTTGATGATACTTGGTGGTAATGATCAGTACATAAATCCCACTTGGCTCACTAAATTGAGGTCTTCTAGGTTGAAGCGTTCGTCTACAGTAGCAGTTTTTATATTTAGGTTTCTCTCTGTTCTCTCCTATATAGATAGATGAATTTGGAACTCTAAATCCAACATGGTGTGTAATAGCTCTTTGAAACTTGACAAAGAAAAGGAGTTCTCAGTTTTGTCTCTATGGTTTGTTTCCTCTTCAAGTCGCCCTAGGCACAGACTGTGGAAAAGCAATTTCATTGAGAGGGGTTGCCAAGCTTTTAAGAAATAACGAGTTTCCGAGATACCAGCAATTATTTTTTCACCCAATCTTGATGATACTTGGTGGTAATGATCAGTACACAAATCCCACTTGGCTCACTAAATTGTGTTCTTCTAGGTTGAAGCGTTCGTCTACAGTAGCAGTTTTTATTTTTGGGTTTCACTCTGTTCTCTCCTATATAGATAGATGAATTTGGAACTCTAAATCCAACATGGTTTGTAGTAGCTCTTTGAAACTTGACAAAATAAAGGATTTCTGAGTTTTGTCTCTATGGTTTGTTTCCTCATCAAGTAGCCCTAGGCACAGACTGTGGAAAAGCACTTTCATTGAGAGGGGTTGCCAAGTTTCTTAAAAATAACGAGTTTCCGAAATACCAGCAAATATTTTTTCACCCAATGTCGATGATACTTGGTGGTAATGATCTGTACACAAATGGCACTTTACTCACCAAATTTTGTTCTTCTACTTTGAAGCGTTCGTCTACAGTAGCAATTAAAATCTTTAGGTTTCACTCTGTTCTCTCTTATATAGATAGATGGATTTGGAACTCTAAATCCAACATGGTGTGTATTAGCTCTTTGATACTTGACAAAACAAAGGAGTTCTCAGTTTTGTCTCTATGATTGGTTTCCACCTCATGTAGCCCTAAGCAGTGACTGTGGGAAAGCACTTTCATTGAAAGGGTTGCCAAGCTCCAAGAAATTACGAGTTTCCAAAATACCAGCAAATATTTTTTTCACCCAATGTTGATGATACGTGGTGTAATGACAAGTCCACAAATCCCACTTGGCTCACCAAATTTACTTCTTCTAGGTTGATTCGTTCGTTTACAGTAGCAGTATTTATTTTTAGGTTTCACTCTGTTTTCTCCTATATAGATAGATGAATTTGGAACTCTAAATCCAACATGGTTTGTAGTAGCTCTTTGAAACTTGACAAAATAAAGGAGTCCTCAGTTTTGTCTCTATGGTTTGTTTCCTCTTCAAGTAGTCCTGGGCACAGACTGTGGAAAAGCACTTTCATTGAGAGGGGATGCCAAGCTTCTAAGAATGAACGAGTTTCCGAAATACCAGCAAATATTTTTTCACCCAATCTTGATGATACTTGGTGGTAATGATAAGTACAAAAATCCCACTTGGCTCACTAAATTGTGTTCTTCTAGGTTGAAGCATTCATCTACAGTAGCAGTTTTTATATTTAGGTTACTCTCTCTTCTCTCCTATATAGATAGATGAATTTGGAACTCTAAATCCAACATGGTTTTTAGTAGCTCTTTGAAACTTGAAAAAATAAAGGAGTTCTCAGTTTTTTCTCTAAGGATTGTTTCCTCTTCAAGTAGCCCTAGGCAATGATTGTGGAAAAGCAGTTTCATTGAGAGGGGTTGCCAAGCTTCTTAGAAATAACGAGTTTCCGAAATACCAGCAAATATTTTTTCACCCAATCTTGATGATACTTGCTGGTGATGATCGGTACACAAATCCCACTTGGCTCACCAAATTTTTTCTTCTAGGTTGAAGTGTTCGTCTACAGTAGCAGTTTTTATTTTTAGGTTTCACTCTGTTCTCTCCTATATAGATAGATGAATTTGGAACTCTAAATGCAACATGGTTTGTAGTAGGTCTTTGAAACTTGACAAAATAAAAGAGTTCTCAGTTTTGTCTCTATGGTTTGTTTACTCTTCAAGTAGCCCAAGGCACTGACTGTGAAAAGCACTTTCATTGAGAGGGGTTGCCAAGCTTCTAAGACATAAGGAGTTTCCGAAATATCAGCAATTATTTTTTCACCCAATCTTGATGATACTTGGTGGTCATGATCGGAACACAAATCCCACTTGACTAACCAAATGTTGTTCTTCTGCGTTTAAGCGTTCGTCTACAGTAGCAGTTTTTATATTTAGGTATCACTCTGTTCTCTCTTATATAGATAGATGAATTTGGAACTCTAAATCCAACATGGTTTGTAGTAGCTCTTTGAAAGTTGACAAAATAAAGGAGTTCTCAGTTTTTTCTCTAAGGATTGTTTCCTCTTCAAGTAGCCTTAGGCACAGACTGTGGAAAAGCACTTTCATTGAGAGGCGTTGCCAAGATTATAAGAAATAACGATTTTCCGAAATACCAGTAAATATTTTTTCACCCAATCTTGATGATACTTGGTGGTAATGATCTGTACACAAAACCCACTTGTCTCACCAAATTTTGTTCTTCTAGGTTGACGCGTTCTTTTACAGTAGCAGTTTATATTTTTAGGTTCCCTCTGTTCTCTCTTATATAGATAGATGATTCTGGAACTCTAAATCCAACATGGTTTGTATTACCTCTTTGAAACTTGACAAAATAAAGGAGTTCTCAGTTTTGTCTCTATGGTTTGTTTCCTCTTCAAGTAGCCCTAGGCACAGACTGTGGAAAAGCACTTTCATTGAGAGGGGTTGCCAAGCTTCTAAGAAATAACGAGTTTCCGAAATACCAGCAAATATTTTTTCACCCAATCTTGATGATACTTGGTGGTGATGATCAGTACACATATCCCACTTGGCTCAGGAAATTTTGTTCTTCTATGTTGAAGCGTTCGTCTACAGTAGCAATTTTTATATTTAGGTTTCACTCTGTTCTCTCCTATATAGATAGATGAATTTGGAACTCTAAATCCAACATGGTTTGTAGTAGCTCTTTGAAACTTGACAAAATAAAGGAGTTCTCAGTTTTGTCTCTATGGATTGTTTCCTCTTCAAGTAGCCCTAGGCACTGACTGTGGAAAAGCACTTTCATTGAGAGGGGATGCCAATCTTCTAAGAAATAACGAAGTTTCCGAATTACCAGCAAATGTTTTTTCACCCAATCTTGATGATACTTGGTGGTGAAGATCGGTACACAAATCCAACTTGGCTCTCCATATTTTGTTCTTCTAGGTTGAAGCGTTCGTCTACAGTAGCAATTTTTATTTTTAGGTTTCACTCTGTTCTCTCCTATATAGATAGATGAATTTGGAACTCTAAATCCAACATGGTTTGTAGTAGCTCTTTGAAAGTTGACAAAATAAAGGAGTTCTCAGTTTTGTCTCTATTGTTTTTTTCCTCTCCAAGTAGCCCTAGACACACACTGTGGAAAAGCACTTTCATTGAGAGGGGTTGCCAAGCTTCTAAGAAATAACGAGTTTCCGAAATACCAGCAAATATTTTTTCACCCAATCTTGATGAAACTTGGTGGAAATGATCGGACAAATCCCACTTGACTCACCATATTTTGTTCTTCTAGGTTGACGCGTTCGTTTACAGTAGCAGTTTATATTTTTAGGTTCCCTCTCTTCTCTCTTATATAGATAGATGAATTTGGAACTCGAAATACAACATGGTTTGTGGTAGCTCTTTGAAACTTGACAAAATTAAGGAGTTCTCACTTTTGTCTCTATGGTTTGTTTCCACTTCATGTAGCCCTAAGCAGAGACTGTGGAAAAGCACTTCCATTGAAAGGGGTTGCCAAGCTTCCAAGATACGACGAGTTTCCTAAATACCAGCAAATATTTTTTGACCCAATGTTGATGATACTTGGTGGTAATGATCAGTACACAAATCCCACTTCGTTCACCAAATTTTGTTCTTCTAGGTTGAAGCGTTCGTTTACAGTAGCAGTTTTTATATTTAGTTTTCACTCTGTTCTCTCCTATATAGATAGATGAATTTGGATCTCTAAATCCAACATGGTTTGTAGTGGCTCTTTGAAAGTTGACAAAATAAAGGAGTTCTCAGTTTTTTCTCTACGGTTTGTTTCCACTTCAAGTAGCCCTATGCCCAGTCTGTGGAAAAACACTTTCATTGAGGGGTTGCCAAGCTTCTAAGAAATAACGAGTTTCCGAAATATCAGCAAATATTTTTTCACCCAATCTTGATGATCCTTGGTGGTCATGATCGGTACACAAATCCCACTTGACTCACCAAATTTTGTTCTTCTAGGTGGAAGCGTTCGTTTATAGTAGCAGTTTTTATTTTTAGGTTTCACTCTGTTCTCTCCTATAGAGATAGATGAATTTGGAACTCTAAATTCAACATGGTTTGTAGTAGCTCTTTGAAAGTTGACAAAATAAAGGAGTTCTCAGTTTTGTCTGTATGATTTGTTTCCACTTCATGTAGCCCTAAGCAGAGACTGTGGAAAAGCACTTCCATTGAAAGAGGTTGCCAAGCTTCCAATAAAATACGGGTTTCCGAAATACTAGCAAATATTTTTTCACCCAATGTTGATGATAATTGGTGGTAATGATCAGTACACAAATCCCACTTGGATCACCAAATGTTGTTCTTCTGTGTTGAAGCGTTCGTCTACAGTAGCAGCTTTTATAATTGGGTATCACTCTGTTCTCTCCTACATAGATAGATGAATTTGGAACTCTAAATCCAACATGGTGTGTAATAGCTCTTTGAAACTTGACAAAGTAAATGAGGTCTCAGTTTTGTTTCTATGGTTTGTTTCCTCTTCAAGTCGCCCTAGGCACAGACTGTGGAAAAGCACTTTAAATGAGAGGGGTTGCCAAGCTTCTAAGAAATAAGGAGTTTCTGAAATACCAGCAAATATTTTTCACCCAATCTTGATGATACTTGGTAGTAATGATCGGTACACAAATCCCACTTGACTCACCAAATTTTGTTCTTCTAGGTGGAAGCGTTCGTTTACAGTAGCAGTTTTTATTTTTAGGTTTCACTCTGTTCTCTCCTACATAGATAGATGAATTTGGAACTCTAAAACCAACATGGTGTGTATTAGCTCTTTGAAACTTGACAAAGTAAAGGAGTTCTCAGTTTTTTTTCTATGGTTTGTTTCCTCTTCAATTCGCCCTACCCGCAGACTGTGGAAAAGCACGTTCATTGAGAGGGGTTGCCAAGCTTTTAAGAAATAACGAGTTTCCGAAATCCAGCAAATATTTTTTCACCCAAATTTGATGATTCTTGGTGGTAATGATCTGTACACAAAACCCACTTGGCTCACCAAACTTTGTTCTTCTAGGTTGAAGCGTTCGTTTTCAGTAGCAGTTTATATATTTAGTTTTCCTCTGTTCTCTCCTGTATAGATAGATCAATTTGGAACTCTAAATCCAATATGGTTTGTAGTAGCTCTTTGAAAGTTGACAAAATAAAGGAGTTCTCAGTTTTGTCTCTATGATTTGTTTCCTCTTCAAGTATCCCTAGGCACAGACTGTGGAAAAGCACTTTCATTGAGAGGGGTTGCCAAGCTTCTAAGTAATAACGAGATTCCGAAATACCAGCAAATATTATTTCACCCACTCTTGATGATACTTGGTGGTAATGATTGGTACACAAATCCCATTTGACTCACCAAATTTTGTTCTTCTAGGTTGAAGCGTTCGCCTACAGTAGCAATTTTTATATTTTGGTTTCACTCTGTTCTCTCCTATATAGATAGATGAATTTGGAATTCTAAATCCAATATGGTTTGTAGTAGCTCTTTGAAAATAGACAAAGTAAAGGAGTTCTCAGTTTTGTCTCTATTATTTGTTTCCGCTTCATGTAGCCCTAAGCAAAGACTATGGAAAAGCACTTTCATTGAAAGGGATTGCCAAACTTCCGAGAAATTACGAGTTTCCCAAATACCAGCAATATTTTTTTCACCCAATGTTGATGATACGTGGTGGTAATGATCGTTACACAAATCTCACTTGGCTCACCAAATTTTGTTCTTCTAGGTTGAAGCGTTCGTCTACAGTTGCAGTATTTATATTTAGGTTTCACTCTGTTCTCTGCTATATAGATAGATGTATTTGGAACTCTAAATCCAACATGGTTTGTATTACCTCTTTGAAACTTGACAAAATAAAGGAGTTCTCAGTTTTGTCTCTATGGTTTGTTTCCTCTTCAAGTAGCCCTAGGCACAGACTGTGGAAAAGCACTTTCATTGAGAGGGGTTGCCAAGCTTCTAAGAAATAACGAGTTTCCGAAATACCAGCAAATATTTTTTCACCCCAATCTTGATGATACTTGGTGGTGATGATCAGTACACATATCCCACTTGGCTCAGGAAATTTTGTTCTTCTATGTTGAAGCGTTCGTCTACAGTAGCAATTTTTATATTAGGGTTACACTCTGTTCTCTCCTATATAGATAGATGAATTTGGAACTCTAAATCCAACATGGTTTGTAGTAGCTCTTTGTACCTTGACAAAATAAATGAGTTCTCAGTTTTGTTTCTATGGTTTGTTTCCTCTTCAAGTAGTCCTAGGCACAGACTGTGGAAAAGCACTTTCATTGAGTGGGGTTGCCAAGCTTCTAAGAAATAACGAGTTTTTGAAATACCAGCATATATTTTTTCACCCAATCTTCATGATACTTGGTTGTAATGACCAGTACAAATCCCACTTGGCTCACCAAATTTTGTTCTTCTAGTTTGAAGCATTCGTTTACAGTAGCAGTTTTTATTTTTAGGTTTCACTCTGTTCTCTCCTATATAGATAGATAGATTTGGAACTCTAAATCCAACATGGTTTGTAGTAGCTTTTGAAACTTGACAAAATAAAGGAGGTCTCAGTTTTGTCTATATGGATTGTTTACTCTTTATGTAGCCCTAGTCACTGACTGTGGAAAAGCACTTTCATTGAGAGGGGTTGCCATGCTTCCAAGAAATTACGAGTTTCCGAAATACCAGCAAATATTTTTTTCACCCAATGTTGATGATACTTGGTGGTAATGATCAGTACACAAATCCCACTTGGCTCACCAAATTTTGTTCTTCTAGGTTGAAGCGTTCGTCTACAGTAGCAGTTTTTATTTTTAGGTTTAACTGTGTTCTCTCCTATATAGGTAGATGAATTTGGAACTCTAAATCCAACATGGCTTGTAGTAGCTATTTCAAACTTGTCAAAATAAAAGAGTTCTCAGTTTAGTCTCTATTATTTGTTTCCGTTTCATGTAGCCCTATGCAGAGACTGTGGAAAAGCACTTTCATTGAAAGGTGTTGCCAAGCTTCCAAGAGATAACGAGTTTCCGAAATACCAGCAAATATATTTTCACCCAATGTTGATGATACTTGGTGGTAATGATCATTACACAAATCCCACTAGGCTCACCAAATTTTGTTTTCTAGGTTGAAGCGTTCGTTTACAGTAATAGTTTTTAATTTTTAGGTTTCACTATGTTCTCTCCTATATAGATAGATGAATTTGGATCTCTAAATCCAACATGGTTTGTTGTAGCTCTTTGAAACTTGAGAAAATAAAGGAGTTCTCAGTTTTGTCTCTATGGTTTGTTTCCTCTTTAAGTAGCCCTAGGCACTGACTGTGGAAAACACTTTCATTGAGAGGGGTTGCAAATCTTCCAAGAAATTACGAGTTTCCGAAATACAAGCAAATATTTTTTCAACCAATCTTGATGATATTGGTGGTAATGATCGGTACACAAATCCCACTTGACTCACCAAATTTTGTTCTTCTAGGGTGATGCGTTCGTTTTCAGTAGCAGTTTTTAATTTTAGGTTTCACTCTGTTCTCTCCTATATAGATAGATGAATTTGGAACTCTAAATCCAACATGGTTTGTAGTAGCTCTTTGAAACTTGACAAAATAAAGTAGTTCTCAGTTTTGTCTCTATGGATTGTTTCCTCTTCAATAGCCCTAGGCACTGACTGTGGAAAAGCACTTTAATTGTGAGGGGTTGCCAAGCTTCTAAGAAATAACGAGTTTCCGAAACACCAGCAAATATTTTTTCACGCAATCTTTATGACACATGGTGGTAATGATCACTACACAAATCCCGCTTGGTTCACCAAATTTTGTTCTTCTATGTTGAAGCGTTCGTCTACAGTAGCAGTTTTTATATTTAGGTTTCACTCTGTCTCTCCTATATAGATAGATAAATTTGGAATTCTAAATCCAATATGGTTTGTAGTAGCTCTTTGAAAGTTGACAAAGTAAAGGAGTTCTCAGTTGTGTCTCTATTATTTGTTTCCGCTTCATGTAGCCGTAAGAAGAGACTATGGAAAAGCACTTCCATTGAAAGGGATTGCCAAACTTCCAAGAAATTACGAGTTTCCCAAATACCAGCAAATATTTTTTCACCGAATCTTGATGATACTTGGTGGTGATGATCGGTACACAAATCCCACTTGGCTCACCAAACTTTGTTCTTCTAGGTTGAAGCGTTCGTCTACTGTAGCAGTCTTTATATTTAGGTTTCCCTCTGTTCTCTCCTATATAGATAGATGAATTTGGAACTCTAAATACAGCATGGTTTGCAGTAGCTCCTTGAAACTTGACAAAATAAAGTAGTTCTCAGTTTTGTCTCTATGTTTTGTTTCCTCTTCAAGTAGTCCTAGGCACAGACTGTGGAAAAGCAATTTCATTGAGAGGGGTTGCCAAGCTTCTAAGAAATAACGAGTTTCCGAAATACGAGCAAATATTTTTCCCCCTAACTTGATGATACTTGGTGGTGATGATCGGTCCACAAATCCCACTTGACTCACCAAATTTTGTTCTTCTAGGTTGAAGCGTTTGTCTACAGTAGCAGTTTTTATTTTTAGGTTTCACTCTGTTCTCTCCTATATAGACAGATGAATTTGGAACTCTAATTCCAATATGGTTTGTAGTAGCTCTTTGAAATTTGACAAAATAAAGGAGTTTTCGGTTTTGTCTCTATGATTTGTTTCCGTTTCATGTAGCCCTTAGCAGAGACTGTGGAAAAGCAATTTCATTGAGAGGGGTTGCCAAGCTTCTAAGAAAAAACGAGTTTCTGAAATACCAGCAAATACTTTTTCATCGAATCGTGATGATACTTGGTGGTAATGATCAGTACATAAATCCCACTGGCTTACCAAATTTTGTTCTTCTAGGTTGAAGCATTTGTTTACAGTAGCAGTTTTTATTTTTAGGTTTCATTCTCTTCTCTCCTATATACGTAGATGAATTTGGAACTCTAAATCCAACATGGCTTGTAGTAGCTATTTGAAACTTGTCAAAATAAAAGAGTTCTCAGTTTTGTCTATATGGTTTGTTTCCTCTTCAAGTAGCCCTAGTCACAGACTGTGGAAAAGCACTTTCATTAAGAGGGGTTGCCAAGCTTCTAAGAAATAACGAGTTTCTGAAATACCAGCAAATATTTTTTCACCCAATCTTGATGATACTTGGTGGTGAAGATCGGCACACAAATCCCACTTGGCTCACCAATTTTTGTTCTTCTAGTTTGAAGCGTTCGTCTACAGTAGCAGTTTTTATTTTTAGGTTTCACTCTGTTCTCTCCTATATAGATAGATGAATTTGGAACTCTAAATCCAATATGGTTTGTAGTAGCTCTTTGAAACTTGACAAAATAAAGGAGTTCTCAGTTTTGTCTCTATGATTCGTTTTCGCTTCAAGTAGCAGTTTTTAAATTTAGGTTTCACTCTGTTCTCTCCTACATGGATAGATGAATTTGGAACTCTAAATTCAACATGGTTTGTAGTAGCTGTTTCAAACTTGACAAAATAAAGGAGTTCTCAGTTTTGTCTCTATGGTTTGTTTGCACTTCAAGTAGCCCTAGGCACAGACTGTGGAAAAGCAATTTCATTGAGAGCGGTTGCCAAGCTTCTAAGAAATAACGAGTTTCTGAAATACCGGCAAATATTTTTTTCAAACAATCTTGATGATACTTGGTGGTGATGATCAGTACACAAATCCCACTTCGCTCACAAAATTATGTTCTTCTAGATTGAAGCGTTCGTCTACAATAGCAGTTTTTATGTTTAGGTTTCACTCTGTTCTCTCTTATATAGATAGATGAATTTGGAACTCTAAATCAAACATGGTTTGTAGTAGCTCTTTGAAACTTGGCAAAATAAAGGAGTTCTCAGTTTTGTCTCAATGGTTTGTTTCCTCTTCAAGTACCCCTAGGAACAGACTGTGGAAAAACACTTTCATTGAGTGGAATTCCAAGCTTCTAAGAAATAACGAGTTTCCGAATTACCAGCAAATATTTATTCACCCAATCTTGATGATACTTGGTGGGAAGATCAGTTCACAAATCCCACTTGGCTCACCAAATTTTGTTCTTCTAGGTTGAAGCGTTCGTCTACAGTAGCAGTTTTTATATTTAGGTTTCACTCTGTTCTCTCCTATATAGATAGATGAATTTGGAACTCTAAATCCAATATGCTTTGTAGTAGCTCTTTGAAACTTGAAAAAATAAAGGAGTTCTCAGTTTTGTCTCCATGATTTGTTTCCGCTTCAAGTAGCCCTAAGCAGAGACTGTGGAAAAGCACTTTCATTGAGAGGGGTTGCCAAACTTCCAAGAAATTACGAGTTTCCGAAATACCAGCAAATATTTTTTCACCCAATCTTGATGATACGTGGTTGTAATGACAAGTCTACAAATCCCACTTGGCTCACCAAATTTTGTTCTTCTACGTTGAAGCCTTCGTTTACAGTAGCATTTTTTATGTTTAGGTTCACTCTGTTCTCTCCTATATAGATAGATGAATTTGGAACTCTAAATCCAGCACGGTTTGTAGTAGCTCTTTGAAACTTGACAATATAAAGGAGTTCTCAATTTTGTCTCTATGGTGTGTTTCCTCTTCAAGTACCCCTAGGAACAGACTGTGGAAAAGCACTTTCATTGAGTGGGGTTGCCAAGCTTCTAATAAATAACGAGTTTCCGAAATACCAGCATATATTTTTTCACCCAATCTTCATGATACTTTGTGGTAATGATCAGTACACAAATCCCACTTGGCTCACCAAATTTTGTTCTTCTAGTTTGAAGCATTCGTTTACAGTAGCAGTTTTTATATTTAGGTTTCACTCTGTTCTCTCCTATATAGATAGATAAATTTGAACTCTAAATCCAACATGGTTTGTAGTATCTTTTGAAACTTGACAAAATAAAGGAGTTCTCCGTTTTTTCTCTATGATTTGTTTCCGCTTCATGCAGCCCTAAGCAGTGACTGTGGAAAAGCACTTTCCTTGAGAGGGGTTGCCAAGGTTCCAACAAATTACGAGTTTCCGAAATACCAGCAAATATTTTTTCACCCAATCTTGATGATACTTGGTGTTTAAGATCGGTACACAAATCCCACTTGACTCACCAAATTTTGTTCTTCTATGTTGAAGCGTTCGTTTTCAGTAGCAGTTTTTATATTTAGGTTTCACTCTGTTCTCTCCTATATAGATAGATGAATTTGGAACTCTAAATCCAACATGGTTTTGTAGTAGCTCTTTGAAACTTGACAATATAAAGGAGTTCTCAGTTTTGTCTCTATGGTTTGTTTCCTCTTCAAGTACCCCTAGGAACAGACTGTGGAAAAGCACTGTCATTGAGTGGGGTTGCCAAGCTTCTAAGAAATAACGAGTTTCCGAACAACCAGCAAATATTTTTTCACGCAATCTTGATGACACTTGGTGGTAATGATCAGTACACAAATCCCACTTGGCTCACCAAATTTTGTTGTTCTAGGTTGAAGCGTTCGTCTACAGTAGCAGTTTTATATTTAGGTTTCACTCTGTCTCTCCTATATAGATAGATGAATTTCGAATTCTATATCCAATATTGTTTGTAGTAGCTCTTTGAAACTTGACAAAGTAAAGGAGTTCTCAGTTTTGTCTCTATTATTTGTTTCTGCTTCATGTAGCCCTAAGCAGAGACTATGGAAAAGCACTTTCATTGAAAGGGATTGCCAAACTTCCAAGAAATTACGAGTTTTCCAAATACCAGCCAATATTTTTTCACCGAATCTTGATGATATTTGGTGGTGATGATCGGTATACAAATCCAACTTGGCTCACCAAATTTTGTTCTTCTAGGTTGAAGCGTTCCTCTACTGTAGCAGTTTTTATATTTAGGTTTTTCCTCTGTTCTCTCCTAAATAGATAGATGAATTTGGAACTCTAAGTACAACATGGTTTGTAGTAGCACTTTGAAACTTGACAAAATAAAGTAGTTCTCAGTTTTGTCTTTATGTTTTGTTTCCTCTTCAAGTAGTCCTAGGCACAGACTGTGGAAAAGTTCTTTCATTGAGAGGGGTTGCCAAACTTCTAAGAAATAACGAGTTTCCGAAATACGAGCAAATATTTTTTCACCCAATATTGATGATACTTGGTGGTGATGATCGGTACACAAATTCCACTTGGCTCACCAAATTTTGTTCTTCTAGGTTGAAGCGTTTGTCTACAGTAGCAGTTTTTATTTTTAGGTTTCACTCTGTTCTCTCCTATATAGACAGATGAATTTGGAACTCTAATTCCAATATGGTTTGTAGTAGTTCTTGGAAACTTGACAAAATAAAGGAGTTCTCGGTTTTGTCTCTATGATTTGTTTCCGTTTCAAGTAGACCTAAGCAGAGACTGTGGAAAATCACTTTCATTGAGAGGGGTTGCTACGCTTCCAAGAAATTACGAGTTTCCGAAATACTGGCATATAGTTTTTCACCCAATCTGGATGATACTTGGTGGTAATGATCGGTACACAAATCCCACTTGGCTCACCAAATTTTGTTCTTCTAGGTTGAAGCGTTCGTGTACAGTAGCAGTTTTTATATTTAGGTTTCACTCTGTTCTCTCCTATATACATAGATGAATTTGGAACTCTAAATCCAACATGGTTTGAAGTATCTCTTTGAAACTTGACAAAATAAAGGAATTCTCAGTTTTGTCTCTATGGATTGTTTCCTCTTCAAGTAGCCCTAGGCACTGACTGTGGAAAAGCACTTTCATTGAGAGGGGTTGCCAAGCTTCTAGGAAATAACCAGTTTCCGAATTACCAGCAAATATTATTTCACACACTCTTGATGATACTTGGTGGTGAAGATCGGTACACAAATCCCACTTGGCTCACCAAATTTTGTTCTTCTAGTTTGAAGCTTTCGTCTAGAGTAGCAGTATTTTTATATAGGTTTCACTCTGTTCTCTGCTCTATAGATAGATGAATTTGGAACTCTAAATCCAACATGGTTTGTAGTAGCTCTTTGAAACTTGTCAAAATAAAGGAGTTCTGAGTTTTGTCTCTATGGTTGTTTCCTCTTCAAGTAGCCCTAGGCACAGATGGTGAAAAAGCAGTTTCATTGAGAGGGGTTGCCAAGCTTCTAAGAAATAACGAGTTTCCGAAATACCAGAAAATGTTTTTTCACGCAATCTTTATGACACATGGTGATAATGATCACTACACAAATCCCACTTGGCTCACCAAATTTTGTTCTTCTATGTTGAAGCATTCGTTTACAGTAGCAGTTTATATATTTAGGTTTCACTCTGTCTCTCCTATATAGATAGAAGAATTTGGAATTCTGAATCCAATATGGTTTGTAGTAGCTCTTTGAAACTTGACAAAGTAAAGGAGTTCTCAGTTTTGTCTCTATTATTTGTTTCCGCTTCATGTAGCCCTAAGCAGAGACTATGGAAAAGGACTTTCATTGAAAGAGATTGCCAAACTTCCAAGAAATTACGAGTTTCCCAAATACCAGCAAATATTTTTTTCACCCAATGTTGATGATACGTGGTGGTCATGATCATTACACAAATCTCACTTGGCTCACCGAATTTTGTTCTTCTAGGTTGAAGCGTTCGTCTACAGTTGCAGTATTTATATTTAGGTTTCACTCTGTTCTCTGCTATATAGATAGATGAATTTGGACTCTAAATCCAACATGGTTTGTAGAGGGTCTTTGAAACTTGACAAAATAAAGGAGTTCTCAGTTTTGTCTCTATGATTTCTTTCCGCTTCAATAGCCCTAAGCAGTGACTGTTTAAAAGCACATTCATTGATAGGGGTTGCCAAGCTTCCAAGGAATTACGAGTTTCCGAAATACCAGCAAATGTTTTTTCACCCAATCTTGATGATACTTGGAGTTAATGATCGGTACACAAATCCCACATGACTCACCAAATTTTGTTCTTCTAAGTTGAAGCGTTCGTTTTCAGTAGCAGTTTTTCTTTTTAGGTTTCACTCTGTTCTCTCCTATATAGATAGATGAATTTGGAACTCTAAATCCAACATGGTTTGTAGTAGCTCTTTGAAACATGACAAAATAAAGGAGTTCTCAGTTTTGTTGCTATGATTTGTTTCCGCTTCAAGTATCCCTAAGCAGTGACTGTGGAAAAGCACATTCATTGATATGGGTTGCCAAGCTTCCAAGAAATTACGAGTTTCTGAATTACCAGCAAATATGTTTTCACCCAATCTGGATGATACTAGGTGGTAATGATCGGCACACAAATTCCACTTGACTCACCAAATATTGTTCTTCTAGGTTGATGCGTTCTTTTTCAGTAGCAGTTTTTATTTTTAGGTTTCACTCTGTTCTCTCCTATATAGATAGTTGAATTTGGAACTCTAAATCCAACATGGTTTGTAGTAGCTCTTTGAAAATTGACAAAATAAAGGAGTTCTCAGTTTTGTTTCTATGGTTTGTTTCCTCTTAAAGTAGCCCTGGCACAGACTGTAAAAAAGCACTTTCATTGAGAGGGGTTGCCAAGCTTCTAAGAAATAACGAGTTTCTGAAATACCAGCAAATATTTTTTCACCCAATCTTGATGATACTTGGTGGTAAGGACAAGTACACAAATCCCACTTGGCTCACCTAATTTTGTTCTTCTAGGTTGAAGCGTTCGTCTACACTAGCAGTTTTTATTTTTTAGGTTTTACTCTGTTCTCTCCTATATAGATAGATGTATTTGGAACTCTAAATCCAACATGGTGTGTAGTAGCTCTTTGAAACTTGACAAAATAAAGGAGTTCTCAGTTTTGTCTCTATGATTTCTTTCCACTTCAAGTAGCCCTAAGCAGAGACTGTGGAAAAGCACTTTCAATGAGAGGGGTTTCCAAGCTTCTAAGAAATAACGAGTTTCCGAATTACCAGCAAATATTTTTTCACCCAATCTTGATGATACTTGGTGGTAATGATCACTACACAAATCCCACTTGGCTCACCAAATTTTGTTCTTCTATGTTGAAGCGTTCGTCTACAGTAGCAGTTTATATATTTAGGTTTCACACTGTCTCTCCTATATAGATAGATGAATTTGGAATTCTAAATCAAATATGGTTTGTCGTAGCTCTTTGAAACTTGACAAAGTAAAGGAGTTCTCAGTTTTGTCTCTATTATTTGTTTTCGCTTCATGTAGCCCTAAGCAGAGACTATGGAAAAGCACTTTCATTGAAAGTGATTGCCAAACTTCCAAGAAATTACGAGTTTCCCAAATACCAGCAAATATTTTTTTCACCCAATGTTGATGATACGTGGTGGTAATGATCGTTACACATATCTCACTTGGCTCACCAAATTTTGTTCTTCTAAGTTGAAGCGTTCGTCTACAGTAGCAATTTTTATATTTAGGTTTCACTCTGTTCTCTCCTATATAGATAGATGAATTTGGAACTCTAAATCCAACATGGTTTGTAGTAGCTCTTGGAAACTTGATAAAATAAAGGAGTTCTCAGTTTTGTCTCTATGATTTGTTTCCGCTTCAAGTAGCCCTAAGCAGAGACTGTGGAAAAGCACTTTCTTTGAGAGGGGTTGCCAAGCTTCCAAGAAATTACGAGTTTCCGGAATACCAGCAAATATTTTTTCACCCAATCTTGATGATACGTGGTTGTAATGACAAGTCTACAAATCCCACTTGGCTCACCAAATTTTGTTCTTCTACGTTGAAGCGTTCGTTTACAGTAGCAGTTTTTATGTTTAGGTTTCACTCTGTTCTCTCATATATAGATAGATGAATTTGGAACTCTAAATCCAACATGGTTAGTAGTAGCTCTTTGAAAGTTGACAAAATAAAGGAGTTCTCAGTTTTGTCTCTATGATTTCTTTCCGCTTCAATAGCCCTAAGCAGTGACTGTTTAAAAGCACATTCATTGATAGGGGTTGCCAAGCTTCCAAGGAATTACGAGTTTCCGAAATACCAGAAAATATTTTTTCACCCAATCTTGATGATACTTGGTGGTAATGATCAGTACACAAATCCCACTTGGCTCACCAAATTTTGTCTTCTAGGTTGAAGCGTTCGTCTACAGGAGCAGTTTTTATGTTTAGGTTTCACTCTGTTCTCTCTTATATAGATAGATGAATTTGGAACTCTAAATCCAACATGGTTTGTAGTGGATCTTGGAAACCTGACAAAATAAAGGAGTTCTCAGTTTTGTCGCTATGGTTTGTTTCCTCTTCAAGTAGCCCCAGGCACAAACGGTGGAAAAGCACTTTCTTTGAGAGGTTGCCAAGCTTCCAAGAAATTACGAGTTTCCGAAATACCAGCAAATATTTATTCACCCAATCTTGATGATACTTGGTGGTGAAGATCAGTACACAAATCCCACGTGGCTCACCAAATTTTGTTCTTCGAAGTTGAAGCGTTCGTCTACAGTAGCAGTTTTTATATTTAGGTTTCACTCTGTTCTCTCCTATATAGATAGATGAATTTGGAACTCTAAATCCAATATGCGTTGTAGTAGCTCTTTGAAACGTGAAAAAATAAAGGAGTTCTCAGTTTTGTCTCCATGATTTGTTTCCGCTTAAAGTAGCCCTAAGCAGAGACTGTGGAAAAGCACTTTCATTGAGAGGGGTTGCCAAGCTTCCAAGAAATTACGAGTTTCCGGAATACCAGCAAATATTTTTTCACCCAATCTTGATGATACGTGGTTGTAATGACAAGTCTACAAATCCCACTTGGCTCACCATATTTTGTTCTTCTACGTTGAAGCGTTCGTTTACAGTAGCAGTTTTTATGTTTAGGTTTCACTCTGTTCTCTCCTATATAGATAGATAAATTTGAACTCTAAATCCAACATGGTTTGTAGTATCTTTTGAAACTTGACAAAATAAAGGAGTTCTCCGTTTTTTCTCTATGATTTGTTTCCGCTTCATGTAGCCCTAAGCAGTGACTGTGGAAAAGCACTTTCCTTGAGAGGGGTTGCCAAGGTTCCAACAAATTACGAGTTTCCGAAATACCAGCAAATATTTTTTCACCCAATCTTGATGATACTTGGTGTTTACGATCGGTACACAAATCCCACTTGACTCACCAAATTTTGTTCTTCTATGTTGAAGCGTTCGTTTTCAGTAGCAGTTTTTATATTTAGGTTTCACTCTGTTCTCTCCTATATAGATAGATGAATTTGGAACTCTAAATCCAACATGGTTTGCAGTGGCTCTTTGACAGTTGACAAAATAAAGGAGTTCTCTGTTTTGACTCTATGGTTTGTTTATTCTTCAAGTAGCCCTAGGCACAGATGGTGGATACGCACTTTCTTTGAGAGGGGTTGCCAAGGTTCCAAGAAATTACGAGTTTCCGAAATACCAGCAAATATTTTTTCACCCAATCTTGATGATACTTGGTGTTTACGATCGGTACACAAATCCCACTTGACTCACCAAATTTTCTTCTTCTATGTTGAAGCCTTCGTTTTCAGTAGCAGTTTTTATATTTAGGTTTCACTCTGTTCTCTCCTATATAGATAGATGAATTTGGAACTCTAAATCCAATATGGTTTGTAGTAGCTCTTTGAAACTTGAAAAAATAAAGGAGTTCTCAGTTTTGTGTCTATGATTTGTTTCCGCTTCAAGTACCCCTAAGCAGAGACTGTGGAAAAGCACTTTCATTGAGAGGGGTTGCCAAGCTTCCAAGAAATTACGAGTTTCCGGAATACCAGCAAATAGTTTTTCACCCAATCTTGATGATACGTGGTTGTAATGACAAGTCTACAAATCCCACTTGGCTCACCAAATTTTGTTCTTCTATGCTGAAGCGTTCGTTTACAGTAGCAGTTTTTATGTTTAGGTTTCACTCTGTTCTCTCCTATATAGATAGATGAATTTGGAACTCTAAATCCAACATGGTTTGTAGTAGCTCTTTGAAACTTGACAATATAAAGGAGTTCTCAGTTTTGTCTGTATGGTTTGTTTCCTCTTCAAGTACCCCTAGGAACAGACTGTGGAAAAGCACTGTCATTGAGTGGGGTTGCCAAGCTTCTAAGAAATAACGAGTTTCCGAAATACCAGCAAATATTTTTTCACCCAATCTTGATGACACTTGGTGGTAATGATGAGTACACAAATCCCACTTGGTTCACCAAATTTTGTTCTTCTAGGTTGAAGCGTTCGTCTACAGTAGCAGTTTTTATATTTAGGTTTCAATCTCTTCTCTCCTATATGGATAGATGAATTTGGAACTCCAAATCCAACATGGTTTGTAGTAGCTCTTTGAAACTTAACAAAATAAAGGAGTTCTCAGTTTTGTCTCTATGGTTTGTTTCCTCTTCAAGTACCCCTAGGCACATCTGTGGAAAAGCACTTTCATTGAGAGGGGTTGCCAGCTTCTAAGAAATAACGAGTTTCCAAAATACCAGCAAATATTTTTTCATCCAATCTTGAGGATACTTGGTGGTGATGATCAGTATACAAATCCCACTTGGCTCAACAAATTTTGTTCTTCTAGGTTGAAGTGTTCGTCTACAGTAGCAATTTTTTTATTTAGGTTTCACTCTGATCTCTCCTATATAGATAGATGAATTTGGAACTCTATATTCAACATGGTTAGTAGTAGCTCTTTGAAACTTGACAGAATAAAGGAGTTCTCAGTTTTGCCTCTATGATTTCTTTCCGCTTCAATAGCCCTAGGCACAGACTGTGGAAAAGCACTTTCATTGAGAGGGGTTGCCAATCTTTTAAGAAATTACGAGTTTCCGAAATACCAGCAAATATTTTTTCACCCAATCTTGATGATACTTGCTGGTAATGATCAGTACACAAATCCCACTTGGCTCACTAAATTTTGTTCTTCTAGGTTGAAGCGTTCGTCTACAGGAGAGTTTTTATGTTTAGGTTTCACTCTGTTCTCTCTTATATAGATAGATGAATTTGGAACTCTAAATCCAACATGGTTTGTAGTGGCTCTTTGAAACTTGAAAAAATAAAGGAGTTCTCAGTTTTGTCTCCATGATTTGTTTCCGCTTCAAGTAGCCCTAAGCAGAGACTGTGGAAAAGCACTTTCTTTGTGAGGGGTTGCCAAGCTTCCAAGAAGTTACGAGTTTCCGGAATACCAGCAAATATTTTTTCACCCAATCTTGATGATACGTGGTTGTAATGACAAGTCTACAAATCCCACTTGGCTCACCAAATTTTGTTCTTCTACGTTGAAGCGTTCGTTTACAGTAGCAGTTTTTATGTTTAGGTTTCACTCTGTTCTCTCCTATATAGATAGATGAATTTGGAACTCTAAATCCAGCATGGTTTGTAGTAGCTCTTTGAAACTTGACAATATAAAGGAGTTCTCAATTTTGTCTCTATGGTGTGTTTCCTCTTCAAGTACCCCTAGGAACAGACTGTGGAAAAGCACTTTCATTGAGTGGTTTTGCCAAGCTTCTAAGAAATAACGAGTTTCCGAAATACCAGCATATATTTTTTCACCCAATCTTCATGATACTTGGTGGTAATGATCAGTACACAAATCCCACTTGGCTCACCAAATTTTGTTCTTCTAGGTTGAAGCGTTCGTCTACAGGAGCAGTTTTTATGTTTAGGTTTCACTCTGTTCTCTCTTATACAGACAGATGAATTTGGAACTCTAAATCCAACATGGTTTGTAGTGGATCTTTGAAACCTGACAAAATAAAGGAGTTCTCAGTTTTGTCGCTATGGTTTGTTTCCTCTTCAAGTAGCCCCAGGCACAAATGGTGGAAAAGCACTTTCTTTGAGAGGTTGCCAAGCTTCCAAGAAATTACGAGTTTCCGAAATACCAGCAAATATTTATTCACCCAATCTTGATGATACTTGGTGGTGAAGATCAGTACACAAATCCCACTTGGCTCACCAAATTTTGTTCTTCTAGGTTGAAGCGTTCGTCTACAGTAGCAGTTTTTATATTTAGGTTTCACTCTGTTCTCTCCTATATAGATAGATGAATTTGGAACTCTAAATCCAATATGCTTTGTAGTAGCTCTTTGAAACTTGAAAAAATAAAGGAGTTCTCAGTTTTGTCTCCATGATTTGTTTCCGCTTCAAGTAGCCCTAAGCAGAGACTGTGGAAAAGCACTTTCGTTGAGAGGGGTTGCCAAGCTTCCAAGAAATTACGAGTTTCCGGAATACCAGAAATTATTATTTCACCCAATCTTGATGATACCTGGTTGTAATGACAAGTCTACAAATTCCACCTGGCTCACCAAATTTTGTTCTTCTACGTTGAAGCGTTCGTTTACAGTAGCAGTTTTTATGTTTAGGTTTCACTCTGTTCTCTCCTATATAGATAGATGAATTTGGAACTCTAAATCCAGCATGGTTTGTAGTAGCTCTTTGAAACTTGACAATATAAAGGAGTTCTCAATTTTGTCTCTATGGTGTGTTTCCTCTTCAAGTACCCCTAGGAACAGACTGTGGAAAAGCACTTTCATTGAGTGGGGTTGCCAAACTTCTAAGAAATAACGAGTTTCCGAAATACCAGCATATATTTTTTCACCCAATCTTCATGATACTTGGTGGTAATGATCAGTACACAAATCCCACTTGGCTCACCAAATTTTGTTCTTCTAGGTTGAAGCGTTCGTCTACAGTAGCAGTTTTTATATTTAGGTTCCACACTGTTCTCTCCTATACAGATAGATGAATTTGGAACTCTATATACAACATGGTTAGTAGTAGCTATTTGAAACTTGACAGAATAAAGAAGTTCTCAGTTTTGTCTCTATGATTTCTTTCCGCTTCAATAGCCCTAAGCAGTTACTGTGGAAAAGCACATTCATTGATAGGTGTTGCCAAGCTTCCAAGAAATTACGAGTTTCCGAAATACCAGACAATATTTTTTCACCCAATCTTGATGATACTTGGTGGTAATGATCAGTACACAAATCCCACTTGGCTCACTAAATTTTGTTCTTCTAGGTTGAAGCGTTCGTCTACAGGAGAGTTTTTATGTTGAGGTTTCACTCTGTTCTCTCTTATATAGATAGAGGAATTTGGAACTCTAAATCCAACATGGTTTGTAGTGGCTCTTTGAAACCTGACAAAATAAAGGAGTTCTCAGTTTTGTCGCTATGGTTGTTTCCTCTTCAATTAGCCCCAGGCACAAACGGTGGAAAAGCACTTTCTTTGAGAGGTTGCCAAGCTTCCAAGAAATTATGAGTTTCCGAAATACCAGCAAATATTTTTTTACCCACTCTTGATGATACTTGGTGTTAATGATCGGTACACAAATCCCACTTGACTCACCAAATTTTGTTCTTCTTGGTTGAAGCGTTCGTTTTCAGTAGCAGTTTTTATTTTTTATGTTTCACTCTGTTCTCTCCTATATAGATAAATGAATTTGGAACTCTAAATCCAACATGGTTTGTAGTAGCTCTTTGAACCTCGACAAAATAAAGGAGTTCTCAGTTTTGTCTCTATGATTTGTTTCCGCTTCAAGTAGCCCTAAGCAGAGACTGTGGAAAAGCACTTTCTTTGTGAGGGGTTGCCAAGCTTCCAAGAAGTTACGAGTTTCCGGAATACCAGGAAATATTTTTTCACCAAATCTTGATGATACGTGGTTGTAATGACAAGTCTACAAAATCCCACTTGGCTCACCAAATTTTGTTCTTCTACGTTGAAGCGTTCGTTTACAGTAGCAGTTTTTATGTTTAGGTTTCACTCTGTTCTCTCCTATATAGATAGATGAATTTGGAACTCTAAATCCAACATGGTTAGTAGTAGCTCTTTGAAAGTTGACAAAATAAAGGAGTTCTCAGTTTTGTCTCTATGATTTTTTTCCGCTTCAATAGCCCTAAGCAGTGACTGTTTAAAAGCACATTGATTGATAGGGGTTGCCAAGCTTCCAAGGAATTACAAGTTCCGAAATACCAGCAAATATTTTTTCACCCAATCTTGATGATACTTGGTGTTAATGATCGGTACACAAATCCCATATGACACACCAAATTTTGTTCTTCTAAGTTGAAGCGTTCGTTTTCAGTAGCAGTTTTTATTTTTAGGTTTCACTCTGTTCTCTCCTATATAGATAGATGAATTTGGAACTCTAAATCCAACATGGTTTGTAGTAGCTATTTGAGACTTGACAAAATAAAGGAGTTCACAGTTTTGTTGCTATGATTTGTTTCCGCTTCAAGTATCCCTAAGCAGTGACTTTGGAAAAGCACATGCATTGATATGGGTTGCCAAAGCTTCCAAGAAATTACGAGTTTCCGAAATACCAGCAAATATTTTTTCAAACAATCTTGATGATACTTGGTGGTGATGATCAGTACACAAATCCCACTTGGCTCACCAAATTTTGTTCTTCTAGGTTGAAGCGTTCGTCTACAGTAGCAATTTTTATATTTAGGTTTCACTCCGTTCTCTCCTATATAGATAGATGAATTTGGAACTCTAAATCCAACATGGTTTGTAGTGGATCTTTGAAACCTGACAAAATAAAGGAGTTCTCAGATTTGTCGCTATGGTTTGTTTCCTCTTCAAGTAGCCCCAGGCACAAACGGTGGAAAAGCACTTTCTTTGAGAGGTTGCCAAGCTTCCAAGAAATTACAAGTTTCCGAAATACCAGCAAATATTTATTCACCCAATCTTGATGATACTTGGTGGTGAAGATCAGTACACAAATCCCACTTGGCTCACCAAATTTTGTTCTTCTAGGTTGAAGCGTTCGTCTACAGTAGCAGTTTTATATTTAGGTTTCACTCTGTTCTCTCCTATATAGAGAGATGAATTTGGAACTCTAAATCCAATATGCTTTGTAGTAGCTCTTTGAAACTTGAAAAAATAAAGGAGTTCTCAGTTTTGTCTCCATGATTTGTTTCCGCTTCAAGTAGCCCTAAGCAGAGACTGTGGAAAAGCACTTTCATTGAGAGGAGTTGCCATGCTTCCAAGAAATTACGAGTTTCCGGAATACCAGCAAATATTTTTTCACCCAATCTTGATGATACGTGGTTGTAATGACAAGTCTACAAATCCCACTTGGCTCACCAAATTTTGTTCTTCTACGTTGAAGCGTTCGTTTACAGTAGCAGTTTTTATGTTTAGGTTTCACTCTGTTCTCTCCTATATAGATAGATGAATTTGGAACTCTAAATCCAGCATGGTTTGTAGTAGCTCTTTGAAACTTGACAATATAAAGGAGTTCTCAATTTTGTCTCTATGGTGTGTTTCCTCTTCAAGTACCCCTAGGAACAGACTGTGGAAAAGCACTTTCATTGAGTGGTTTTGCCAAGCTTCTAAGAAATAACGAGTTTCCGAAATACCAGCATATATTTTTTCACCCAATCTTCATGATACTTGGTGGTAATGATCAGTACACAAATCCCACTTGGCTCACCAAATTTTGTTCTTCTAGGTTGAAGCGTTCGTCTACAGGAGCAGTTTTTATGTTTAGGTTTCACTCTGTTCTCTCTTATACAGACAGATGAATTTGGAACTCTAAATCCAACATGGTTTGTAGTGGATCTTTGAAACCTGACAAAATAAAGGAGTTCTCAGTTTTGTCGCTATGGTTTGTTTCCTCTTCAAGTAGCCCCAGGCACAAATGGTGGAAAAGCACTTTCTTTGAGAGGTTGCCAAGCTTCCAAGAAATTACGAGTTTCCGAAATACCAGCAAATATTTATTCACCCAATCTTGATGATACTTGGTGGTGAAGATCAGTACACAAATCCCACTTGGCTCACCAAATTTTGTTCTTCTAGGTTGAAGCGTTCGTCTACAGTAGCAGTTTTTATATTTAGGTTTCACTCTGTTCTCTCCTATATAGATAGATGAATTTGGAACTCTAAATCCAATATGCTTTGTAGTAGCTCTTTGAAACTTGAAAAAATAAAGGAGTTCTCAGTTTTGTCTCCATGATTTGTTTCCGCTTCAAGTAGCCCTAAGCAGAGACTGTGGAAAAGCACTTTCGTTGAGAGGGGTTGCCAAGCTTCCAAGAAATTACGAGTTTCCGGAATACCAGAAATTATTATTTCACCCAATCTTGATGATACCTGGTTGTAATGACAAGTCTACAAATTCCACCTGGCTCACCAAATTTTGTTCTTCTACGTTGAAGCGTTCGTTTACAGTAGCAGTTTTTATGTTTAGGTTTCACTCTGTTCTCTCCTATATAGATAGATGAATTTGGAACTCTAAATCCAGCGTTTGTAGTAGCTCTTTGAAACTTGACAATATAAAGGAGTTCTCAATTTTGTCTCTATGGTGTGTTTCCTCTTCAAGTACCCCTAGGAACAGACTGTGGAAAAGCACTTTCATTGAGTGGGGTTGCCAAACTTCTAAGAAATAACGAGTTTCCGAAATACCAGCATATATTTTTTCACCCAATCTTCATGATACTTGGTGGTAATGATCAGTACACAAATCCCACTTGGCTCACCAAATTTTGTTCTTCTAGGTTGAAGCGTTCGTCTACAGTAGCAGTTTTTATATTTAGGTTCCACACTGTTCTCTCCTATACAGATAGATGAATTTGGAACTCTATATACAACATGGTTAGTAGTAGCTATTTGAAACTTGACAGAATAAAGAAGTTCTCAGTTTTGTCTCTATGATTTCTTTCCGCTTCAATAGCCCTAAGCAGTTACTGTGGAAAAGCACATTCATTGATAGGTGTTGCCAAGTTTCTTCCAAGAAATTACGAGTTTCCGAAATACCAGACAATATTTTTTCACCCAATCTTGATGATACTTGGTGGTAATGATCAGTACACAAATCCCACTTGGCTCACTAAATTTTGTTCTTCTAGGTTGAAGCGTTCGTCTACAGGAGAGTTTTTATGTTGAGGTTTCACTCTGTTCTCTCTTATATAGATAGAGGAATTTGGAACTCTAAATCCAACATGGTTTGTAGTGGCTCTTTGAAACCTGACAAAATAAAGGAGTTCTCAGTTTTGTCGCTATGGTTGTTTCCTCTTCAATTAGCCCCAGGCACAAACGGTGGAAAAGCACTTTCTTTGAGAGGTTGCCAAGCTTCCAAGAAATTATGAGTTCCGAAATACCAGCAAATATTTTTTTACCCACTCTTGATGATACTTGGTGTTAATGATCGGTACACAAATCCCACTTGACTCACCAAATTTTGTTCTTCTTGGTTGAAGCGTTCGGTTTTCAGTAGCAGTTTTTATTTTTATGTTTTCACTCTGTTCTCTCCTATATAGATAAATGAATTTGGAACTCTAAATCCAACATGGTTTGTAGTAGCTCTTTGAACCTCGACAAAATAAAGGAGTTCTCAGTTTTGTCTCTATGATTTGTTTCCGCTTCAAGTAGCCCTAAGCAGAGACTGTGGAAAAGCACTTTCTTTGTGAGGGGTTGCCAAGCTTCCAAGAAGTTACGAGTTTCCGGAATACCAGGAAATATTTTTTCACCAAATCTTGATGATACGTGGTTGTAATGACAAGTCTACAAATCCCACTTGGCTCACCAAATTTTGTTCTTCTACGTTGAAGCGTTCGTTTACAGTAGCAGTTTTTATGTTTAGGTTTCACTCTGTTCTCTCCTATATAGATAGATGAATTTGGAACTCTAAATCCAACATGGTTAGTAGTAGCTCTTTGAAAGTTGACAAAATAAAGGAGTTCTCAGTTTTGTCTCTATGATTTCTTTCCGCTTCAATAGCCCTAAGCAGTGACTGTTTAAAAGCACATTCATTGATAGGGATTCCCAAGCTTCCAAGGAATTACGAGTTTCCGAAATACCAGCAAATATTTTTTCACCCAATCTTGATGATACTTGGTGTTAATGATTGGTACACAAATCCCACATGACTCACCAAATTTTGTTCTTCTAAGTTGAAGCGTTCGTTTTCAGTAGCAATTTTTTTATTTAGGTTTCACTCTGTTCTCTCCTATATAGATAGATGAATTTGGAACTCTAAATCCAACATGGTTTGTAGTAGCTCTTTGAAACTTGACAAAATAAAGGAGTTCTCAGTTTTGTTGCTATGATTTGTTTCCGCTTCAAGTATCCCTAAGCAGTGACTGTGGAAAAGCACATTCATTGATATGGGTTGCCAAGCTTCCAAGAAATTACGAGTTTCCGAAATACCAGCAAATATTTTTTCAAACAATCTTGATGATACTTGGTGGTGATGATCAGTACACAAATCCCACTTGGCTCACCAAATTTTGTTCTTCTAGGTTGAAGCGTTCGTCTACAGTAGCAATTTTTATATTTAGGTTTCATTCCGTTGTCTCCTATATAGATAGATGAATTTGGAACTCTAAATCCAACATGGTTTGTAGTAGCTCTTTGAAACTTGACAAAATAAAGGAGTTCTCAGTTTTGTCTCTATGGTTTGTTTCCTCTTCAAGTAGCCCTAGGCACAGACGGTGGATACGCACTTTCCTTGAGAGGGGTTGCCAAGGTTCCAAGATATTACGAGTTTCCGAAACACCAGCAAATTTTTTTTCACCCAATCTTGATGATACTTGGTGTTTACGATCGGTACACAAATCCCACTTGACTCACAAAATTTTGTTCTTCTATGTTGAAACGTTCGTTTTCAGTAGCAGTTTTATATTTAGGTTTCACTCTGTTCTCTCTTATATAGATGGATGAATTTGGAACTCTAAATCCAACATGGTTTGTAGTGGCTCTTTGAAACCTGACAAAATAAAGGAGTTCTCTCTTTTGTCGCTATGGTTTGTTTCCTCTTCAAGTAGCCCCAGGCACAAACGGTGGAAAAGCACTTTCTTTGAGAGGTTGCCAAGCTTCCAAGAAATTACGAGTTTCCAAAATACCAGCGAATATTTTTTCACCCAATCTTGATGATACTTGGTGTTAATGATCGGTACACAAATCCCACTTGACTCACCAAATTTTGTTCTTCTAGGTTGAAGGGTTCGTTTTCAGTAGCAGTTTTTATTTTTAGGTTTCACTCTGTTCTTTCCCTATATAGATAGATGAATTTGGAACTCTAAATCCAACATGGTTTGTAGTAGCTCTTTGAACCTTGACAAAATAAAGGAGTTCTCAGTTTTGTCTCTATGATTTGTTTCCGCTCAAGTAGCCCTAAGCAGAGACTGTGGAAAAGCACTTTCTTTGAGAGGTTGCCAAGCTTCCAAGAAATTACGAGTTTCCAAAATACCAGCAAATATTTTTTTCAGCCAGTCTTGATGATACTTGGTGGTAATGATCAGTTCACAAATCCCACTTGGATCACCAAATTTTGTTCTTCGTGGTTGAAGCGTTGGTCTACAGTAGCAGTTTTTATGTTTAGGTTTCACTCTGTTCTCTCTTATATAGATGGATGAATGTGGAACTCTAAATCCAACATGGTTTGTAGTGGCTCTTTGAAACCTGACAAAATAAAGGAGTTCTCAGTTTTGTCGCTATGGTTTGTTTCCTCTTCAAGTAGCCCCAGGCACAAACGGTGGAAAAGCACTTTCTTTGATAGGTTGCCAAGCTTCCAAGAAATTACGAGTTTCCAAAATACCAGCGAATATTTTTTCACCCAATCTTGATGATACTTGGTGTTAATGATCGGTACACAAATCCCACTTGACTCACCAAATTTTGTTCTTCTAGGTTGAAGCGTTCGTTTTCAGTAGCAGTTTTTATTTTTAGGTTTCACTCTGTTCTTTCCTATATAGATAGATGAATTTGGAACTCTAAATCCAACATGGTTTGTAGTAGCTCTTTGAACCTTGACAAAATAAAGGAGTTCTCAGTTTTGTCTCTATGATTTGTTTCCGCTTCAAGTAGCCCTAAGCAGAGACTGTGGAAAAGCACTTTCTTTGAGAGGTTGCCAAGCTTCCAAGAAATTAGGAGTTTCCAAAATACCAGCAAATATTTTTTCAGCCAGTCTTGATGATACTTGGTGGTAATGATCAGTTCACAAATCCCACTTGGATCACCAAATTTTGTTCTTCGTGGTTGAAGCGTTGGTCTACAGTAGCAGTTTTTATGTTTAGGTTTCACTCTGTTCTCTGCTATATAGATAGATGAATTTGGAACTCTAAATCCAACATGGTTTGTAGTGGCTCTTTGAAACTTGACAAAATAAAGGAGTTCTCAGTTTTGTCTCAATGGTTTGTTTCCTCTTGAAGTACCACTAGGAACAGACTGTGGAAAAGCACTTTCATTGAGTGGGGTTGCCAAGCTTCTAAGAAATAACGAGTTTCCGAATTACCAGCAAATATTTATTCACCCAATCTTGATGATACTTGGTGGTGATGATCAGTACACAAATCCCACTTGGCTCACCAAATTTTGTTCTTCTAGGTTGAAGCGTTCGTCTACAGTAGCAGTTTTTATATTTCGGTTTCACTCTGTTCTCTCCTATATAGATAGATGAATTTGGAACTCTAAATCCAATACGGTTTGTAGTAGCTCTTTGAAACTTGAAAAAATAAAGGAGTTCTCAGTTTTGTCTCTATGGTTTGTTTCCTCTTCAAGTAGCCCTAGGCACCGACGGTGGATACGCACTTTCATTGAGAGGGGTTGCCAAGCTTCTAAGAAATAATGAGTTTCCGAAATACCAGCAAATATTTTTTCATCCAATCTTGAGGATACTTGGTGGTGATGATCAGTATACAAATCCCACTTGGCTCAACAAATTTTGTTCTTGTAGGTTGAAGCGTTCGTCTACAGTAGCAATTTTTTTATTAAGGTTTCACTCTGTTCTCTCCTAAATGGATAGATGAATTTGGAACTCTAAATCCAACATGGTTTGTAGTAGCTCTTTGAAACTTGACAAAATAAAGGAGTTCTCAGTTTTTTCTCTATGGTTTGTTTCCTCTTCAAGTAGCCCTAGGCAGAGACTGTGGAAAAGCACTTTCATTGAGAGGGGTTGCCAAGCTTCTAAGAAATAATGAGTTTACGAAATACCAGCAAATATTTTTTCAACCAATCTTGAGGATACTTGGTGGTGATGATCAGTATACAAATCCCACTTGGCTCAACAAATTTTGTTCTTGTAGGTTGAAGCGTTCGTCTACAGTAGCAATTTTTTTATTTAGGTTTCACTCTGTTCTCTCCTATATAGATAGATGAATTTGGAACTCTAAATCCAACATGGCTTGTAGTAGCTCCATGAAAATTGACAAAATAAAGGATTTCTCAGTTTGTCTCTATGATTTGTTTCCGCTTCAAGTAGCCCTAAGCAGTGACTGTGGAAAAGCACTTTCCTTGAGAGGGGTTGCCAAGCTTCCAAGAAAATTACGAGTTTCCGAAATACCAGCAAATATTTTTTCACCCAATCTTGCTGATACATGGTGTTTACGATCGGTACACAAATCCCACTTGACTCACCAAATTTTGTTCTTCTATGTTGAAGCGTTCATTTTCAGTAGCAGTTTTTATTTTTAGGTTTCACTCTTTTCTCTCCTATATAGATAGATGAATTTGGATCTCTAAATCCAATATGGTTTGTAGTAGCTCTTTGAAACTTGACAAAATAAAGGAGTTCTCAGTTTTGTCTCTATGTTTTGTTTCTGTTTCATGTAGCCCTAGGCACAGACGGTGGATACGCACTTTCATTGAGAGGGGTTGCCAAACTTCCAAGAAATTACGAGTTTCCGAAATACCAGCAAATATTTTTTCACCCAATCCTGATGATACATGGTGGTATTGATCAGTTCACAAATCCCACTAGGATCAACAAATTTTGTTCTTCTTGGTTGAAGCGTTCGTCTACATTAGCAGTTTTTATGTTTAGGTTTCACTCTGTTCTCTCCTATATAGCTAGATGAATTTGGAACTCTAAATCCAACATGGTTTGTAGTGGCTCTTTGAAACTTGACAAAATGAAGGAGTTCTCTGTTTTGTCTCTATGGTTTGTTTCCTCTTCAAGTAGCCCGAGGCACAGAGGGTGGATACGCACTTTCATTGAGAGGGGGTTACCAACTTCCAAGAAATTACGAGTTTTCAAATTACCAGCAAATATTTTTTCACCCAATCTTGATGGTACATAGTGTTTTCGATCGGTACACAAATCCCACTTGACTCACCAAATATTGTTCTTCTAGGTTGAAGCGTTTGTCTACAGTAGCAGTTTTTATATTTAGGTTTCACTCTGTTCTATCCTATATAGATAGATGAATTTGGAACTCTAAATCCAATATGGTTTGTAGTAGCTCTTTGAAACTTGAAACAATAAAGGAGTTCTCAGTTTTGTCTTTATGGTTTGTTTCCTCTTCAAGTACCCCTAGGAACAGACTCTGGAAAAGCACTTTCATTCAGTGGGGTTGCCAAGCTTCTAAGAAATAACGAGTTTCTGAAATACCAGCAAATATTTTTTCACGCAATCTTGATGACACTTGGTGGTAATGATCAGTACACAAATCCCACTTGGCTCACCAAATTTTGTTCTTCTAAGTTGAAGCGTTCGTCTACAGTAGCAGTTTTTATATTTAGGTTTCACTCTGTTCTCTCCTATATGGATAGATGAATTTGGAACTCTAAATCCAACATGGTTTGTAGTAGCTCTTTGAAACTTGACAAAAATAAAGGAGTTCTCAGTTTTGTCTCTATGGTTTGATTCCTCTTCAAGTAGCCCTAGGCACAGACTGTGGAAAAGCACTTTCATTGAGAGGGGTTGCCAAGCTTCTAAGAAATAACGAGTTTCCGAAATACCAGCAAATATTTTTTCATCCAATCTTGAGGGTACTTGGTGGTGATGATCAGTATACAAATCCCACTTGGCTCAACAAATTTTGTTCTTCCAGGTTGAAGCGTTCGTCTACAGTAGCAATTTTTTTATTTAGGTTTCACTCTGTTCTCTCCTATATAGATAGATGAATTTGGAACTCTAAATCCAACATGGTTTGTAGTAGCTCTTTGAAACTTGACAAAATAAAGGAGTTCTCAGTTTTGTCTCTATGATTTGGTTCCGCTTCAAGTAGACCTAAGCAGTGACTGTGGAAAAGCACTTTCCTTGAGAGGGTTGCCAAGCTTCCAAGAAATTACGAGTTTCTGAAATACCAGCAAATATTTTTTCACCCAATCTTGATGATACATGGTGTTTACGATCGGTACACAAATCCCACTTGACTCACCAAATTTTGTTCTTCTATGTTGAAGCGTTCGTTTTCAGTAGCAGTTATTATTTTCAGGTTTCACTCTGTTCTCTCCTATATAGATAGATGAATTTGGAACTCTAAATCCAACATGGTTTGTAGTAGCTCTTTGAAACTTGACAAAATAAAGGAGTTCTCAGTTTTCTCTCTATGGTTTGTTTACTCTTCAAGTAGCCCCAGGCTCAAACGGAGGAAAAGCACTTTCATTGAGAGGGGTTGCAAAGCTTCTAAGAAATTACGAGTTTTAGAAATACCAGCAAATATTTTTTCACCCAATCTTGATGATACTTGGTGTTAATGATCAGTTCACAAATCCCACTTGGATCACCAAATTTTGTTCTTCTTGGTTGAAGCGTTCGTGTACAGTAGCAGTTTTTATGTTTAGGTTTCACTCTGTTCTCTGCTATATAGATAGATGAATTTGGAACTCTAAATCCAACATGGTTTGTAGTGGCTCTTTGAAACTTGACAAAATAAAGGAGTTCTCTGTTTTGTCTCCATGTTTTGTTTCCTTTTCAAGTAGCCCTAGGCACAGACGGTGGATACGCACTTTCCTTGAGAGGGGTTGCCAAGGTTCCAAGAAATTACGAGTTTCCGAAATACTAGCAAATATTTTTTCAACCAATCTTGATGATACTTGGTGTTTTCGATCGGTACACAAGTCCCACTTGAGTCACCAAATTTTGTTCTTCTAGGTTGAAGCGTTCGTTTTCAGTAGCAGTTTTTATATTTCTGTTTCACTCTGTTCTCTCCTATATAGATAGAAGAATTTGGAACTCTAATTCCAACATGGTTTGTAGTGGCTCTTTGAAACTTGACAAAATAAAGGAGTTCTCAGTTTTGTCTCAATGGTTTGTTTCCTCTTCAAGTACCCCTAGGAACAGACTGTGGAAAAGCACTTTCAGTGAGTGGGGTTGCCAAGCTTCTAAGAAATAACGAGTTTTCGAATTACCAGCAAATATTAATTCACCCAATCCTGATGATACTTGGTGGTGAAGATTGGTACACAAATCCCACTTGGCTCACCAAATTTTGTTCTTCTAGGTTGAAGCGTTCGTCTACAGTAGCAGTTTTTATATTTAGGTTTCACTCTGTTCTCTACTATATAGATAGATGAATTTGGAACTCTAAATCCAATATGGTTTGTAGTAGCTCTTTGAAACTTGACAAAATAAAGGAGTTCTCAGTTTTGTCTCTGTAATTTTTTTCTGCTTCAAGTAGCCCTAAGCAGAGACTGTGGAAAAGCACTTTCATTGAGAGGGATTGCCAAGCTTCCAAGAAATTACGAGTTTCCGAAATACCAGCAAATATTTTTTCACCCAATCTTGATGATACTTGGTGTTTACTATCGGTACACAAATCCCACTTGACTCACCAAATTTTGTTCTTCTAGTTGAAGCGTTCGTTTTCAGTAGCAGTTTTTATATTTCTGTTTCACTCGGTTCTCTCCTATATAGATAGATGAATTTGGAACTCTAAATCCAACATGGTTTTTAGTAGCTCTTTGAAACTTGAAAAAATAAAGGAGTTCTCAGTTTTGTCTCAATGGTTTGTTTCCACTTCAAGTACCCCTAGGAACAGACTGTGGAAAAGCACTTTCAGTGAGTGGGGTTGCCAAGCTTCTAAGAAATTACGAGTTTCCGAAATACCAGCACATATTTTTTCACCCAATCTTGATGAAACGTGCTGGTAATGAAAGGTACACAAATCTCACTTGGCTCACCAAATTTTGTTCTTCTAGGTTGAAGAGTTCGTCTACAGTAGCAGTTTTTATATTTAGGTTTCACTCTGTTCTCTCCTATATGGATAGATGAATTTGGAACTCTAAATCCAATATGGTTTGTAGTAGCTCTTTGAAACTTGGCAAAATAAAGGAGTTCTCAGTTTTTTCTCTATGGTTTGTTTCCTCTTCAAGTAGCCCTAGGCACAGACTGTGGAAAAGCACTTTCATTGAGAGGGGTTGCCAAGCTTCTAAGAAATAACGAGTTTCCGAAATACCAGCAAATATTTTTTCACCCAATCTTGATGATACTTGGTGGTGATGATCAGTACACAAATCCCCCTTGGCTCACCAAATTTTGTTCTTCTAGGTTGAAGCGTTAGTCTACAGTAGCAATTTTTATATTTAGGTTTCAATCTGTTCTCTCCTGTATTGATAGATGACTTTGGAACTCTAAATCCAACATGGTTTGTAGTAGCTCTTTGAAACTTGACAGAATAAAGGAGTTCTCTGTTTTGTCTCTATGGTTTGTTTCCTCTTCAAGTAGCCCTAGGCAGAGACGGTGGATACGTACTTTCATTGAGAGGGGTTGCCAAGCTTCTTTGAAATTACGAGGTTCCGAAATACCAGCAAATATTTTTTAACCCAATCTTGATAATACAGGTTGTTTACGATCGGTACACAAATCCCACTTGACTCACCAAATTTTGTTCTTCTATGTTGAAGCGTTCGTTTTCAGTAGCAGTTTTTATGTTTAGGTTTCACTCTGTTCTCTGCTATATAGATAGATGAATTTGGAACTCTAAATCCAACATGGTTTGTAGTAGCTCTTTGAAACTTGACAAAATAAAGGAGTTCTCAGTTTTGTCTCTATGGTTTTTTCCTCTTCAAGTAGCCGTAGGCACAGACTGTGGAAAAGCAATTTCATTGAGAGGGTTGCCAAGCTTCTAAGAAATAACGAGTTTCTGAATTACGAGCAATTATTTTTTCACCCAATTTTGATGATACATGGTGGTGAAGATCGGTACACAAATCCCACTTGGCTCACCAAATTTTGTTCTTCTAGGTTGAAGCGTTCGTCTAGAGTAGCAGTTTTTATATTTAGGTTTCACTCTGTTCTCTAGTATATAGGTAGATGAATTTGGAACTCTAAATCCAATATGGTTTGAATTACTTTTTTGAAACTTCACAAATAAAGGAGGTCTGAGTTTTGTCTCTATGATTTGTTTCCGCTTCAAGTAGCACTAAGCAGAGACTGTGGAAAAGCAATTTTATTGAGAGAGGTGGCCAAGCTTCCAAGAAATTACGAGTTTCCGAAATACCAGCAAATATTTTTTCACCCAATCTTGATGATACGTGGTGGTAATGACAAGTCCAAAAATCCCACTTTGCTCACCAAATTTTGTTCGTCTAGGTTGAAGCGTTCGTTTACAGTAGCAGTTTTTATGTTTAGGTTTCACTCTGTTCTCTCGTGTATAGATAGATGTATTTGGAACTCTAAATCCAACATGGTTTGTAGTAGCTCTTTGAAACTTGACAAAAGAAAGGAGTTCTCAGTTTTGTCTCTATGATTTGTTTCCGCTTCAAGAAGCCCTAAGCAGTGACTGTGGAAAAGCACTCTCCTTGAGAGGGGTTGCCAAGTTTCCAACAAATTACGAGTTTCCGAAATACCAGCAAATATTTTTTCACCCAATCGTGATAGTACTTGGTGTTTACGATCGGTACACAAATCCCACCTGACTCACCAAATTTTGTTCTTCTATGTTGAAGCGTTTGTTTTCAGTAGCAGTTTTTATTTTCAGGTTTTACTCTGTTCTCTCCTATATAGATAGATGAATTTGGAACTCTCACTCCAAGATGGTTTGTAGTAGCTCTTTGAAACTTGACAAAATAAAGGAGTTCTCAGTTTTGTCTCTATGGTTTGTTTCCTCTTCAAGTACCCTTAGGAACAGACTGTGGAAAAGCACTTTCATTGAGAGGGGTTGCCAAGCTTCTAAGAAATAACGAGTTTCCGAATTACCAGCAAATATTTATTCACCCAATCTTGATGATACTTGGTGGTGAAGATCGGTACACAAATCCCACTTGGCTCACCAAATTTTGTTCTTCTAGGTTGAAGCGTTCGTCTACAGTAGCAGTTTTTATATTTAGGTTTCACTCTGTTCTCTCCTATATAGATAGATGAATTTGGAACACTAAATCCAATATGGTTTGTGGTAGCTCTTTGATACTTGAGAAAATAAAGGAGTTCTCAGTTTTGTCTCTATGATTTGTTTCCTCTTCAAGTAGCCCTAAGCAAGGACTGTGGAAAAGCACTTTCATTGAGAGGGGTTGCCAAGCTTCCAAGAAATTACGAGTTTCCGAAATACCAGCAAATATTTTTTCACAAAAATCTTGATGATACGTGGTGGTAATGACAAGTACACAAATCCCACTTGGCTCACCAAATTTTGTTCTTCTAGGTTGAAGCGTTCTTTTACAGTAGAAGTTTTTATGTTTAGGTTTCACTCTGTTCTTTCCTATATAGATAGATGAATTTGGAACTCTAAATCCAACATGGTTTGCAGTGGCTCTTTGATACTTGACAAAAAAAAGGAGTTCTCTGTTTTGTCTCTATGGTTTGTTTCCTCTTCAAGTAGACCTAGGCACAGAGGGTGGATACACACTTTCATTGAGACGGGTTGCCAAGCTTCCAAAGAATTACGAGTTTCCGAAATACCAGCAAATATTTTTTCACCCAATCTTGATGATACTTGGTGTTTACGATCGGTACACAAATCCCACTTGACTCACCAAATTTTGTTCTTCTATGTTGAAGCGTTCGTTTTCAGTAGCAGTTTTTATTTTTAGGATTCACTCTGTTCTCTCCTATATAGATAGATGAATTTGGAACTCTAAATCCAACATGGTTTGTAATCGCTCTTTTAAACTTGACAAAATAAAGGAGTTCTCAGTTTTGTCCCTATGGTTTGTTTCCTCTTCAAGTACCCCTAGGAACAGACTGTGGAAAAACACTTTCATTGAGTGGGGTTTCCAAGCTTCTAAGAAATAACAAGTTTCCGAATTACCAGCAGATATTTATTCACCCAATCTTGATGATACTTGGTGGTGAAGATCGGTACACAAATCCCACTTGGCTCACCAAATTTTGTTCTTCTAGTTTGAAGCGTTCGTCTACAGTAGCAGTTTTTATATTTAGGTTTCACTCTGTTCTCTCCTATATAGATAGATGAATTTGGAACTCAAAATCCTATATGGTTTGTAGTAGCTCTTTGATACTTGACAAAATAAAGGAGTTCTCAGTTTTGTCTCTATGATTTGTTTCCGCTTCAAGTAGCCCTAAGCAGAGACTGTGGAAAAGCACTTTCATTGAGAGGGGTTGCCAAGCTTCCAAGAAATTACGAGTTTCCGAAATACCAGCAAATATTTTTTCACCCAATCTTGATGATACGTGTTGGTAATGACAAGTACACCAATCCCACTTGGCTCAACAAATTTTGTTCTTCTAGGATGAAACGTTCGTGTAGAGTAGCATTTTTATGTTTAGGTTTCACTCTGTTCTCTGCTATACAGATAGATGAATTTGGAACTCTAAATCCAAAATGGTTTGTATTGGCTCTTTGAAACTTGAGAAAAAAAAGGAGTTGTCAGTTTTGTCTCTATGATTTGTTTCCGTTTCAAGTAGCCCTAAGCAGAGCCTGTGGAAAAGCACTTTCATTGAGAGGGGTGGCCAAGCTTCTAAGAAATAAAGAGTTTCCGAATTACCAGCAAATATTTTTTCACCCAAACTTGATGATACTTGGTGGTGAAGATCAGCACACAAATCCCACTTAGCTCAACAAATTTTGTTTTTCGAGGTTGAAGCGTTCCTCTACTGTAGCAGTTTTTATATTTAGGTTTCTCTCTGTTCTCTCCTATATAGATAGATGAATTTGGAACTCTAAATCCAAAATGGTTTGTAGTAGCTCTTTGAAACTTGAAAAAATAAAGGAGTTCTCAGTTTTGTCTCTATCGTTTGTTTCCTCTTCAAGTACCAATAGGAACAGACTGTGGAAAAGCACTTTCATTGAGAGGGGTTGCCAAGCTTCCAAGAAATTACGAGTTTCCGAAATACCAGCAAATATTTTTTCACCCAATCTTGATGATACGTGGTGGTAATGACAAGAACACAAATCCCACTTGGGTCACCAAAGTTTGTTCTTCTAGGTTGAAGCGTTCGTCCACAGTAGCAGTTTTTATATTTAGGTTTCACTCTGTTCTTTCCTATATAGATAGATGAATTTGGAACTCTAAATCCAATATGGTTTGTAGTAGCTCTTTGATACTTGACAAAATAAAGGAGTTCTCAGTTTTGTCTCTATGATTTGTTTCCGCTTCAAGTAGCCCTAAGCAGAGACTGTGGAAAAGCACTTTCATTGAGAGAGGTTGCCACGCTTCCAAGAAATTACAAGTTTCCGAAATACCAGCAAATATTTTTCACCCAATCTTGATGATACTTGGTGGTGATGATCAGTACACAAATCCCACTTGGCTCACGAAATTTTGTTCTTCTAGGTTGAAGCATTCGTCTACAGTAGCAATTTTTATATTTAGGTTTCACTCTGTTCTCTCCTGTATAGATAGATGACTTTGGAACTCTAAATCCAACATGGTTTGTAGTAGCTCTTTGAAACTTGACAAAATAAAGGAGTTCTCAGTTTTGTCTCTATGATGTGTTTCTGCTTCAAGTAGCCCTAAGCAGTGACTGTGGAAAAGCACTTTCCTTTAGAGGGGTTGCCAAGGTTCCAACAAATTACGAGTTTCCGAAATACCAGCAAATATTTTTTTCACCCAATCTTGATGATACTTGGTGGTAATGATCAGTTCACAAATCCCACTTGGATCACCAAATTTTGTTCTTCTTGGTTGAAGCGTTCGTCTACAGTAACAGTTTTTATGTTTAGGTTTCACTCTGTTCTCTGCTATATAGATAGATGAATTTGGAACTCTAAATCCACCATGCTTTGTAGTGGCTTTTGAAACTTGACAAAATAAAGGAGTTCTCTGTTTTGTCTCTATGGTTTGTTTCCTCTTCAAGTAGCCCTAGGCAGAGACGGTGGATACGCAATTTCATTGAGAGGGGTTGCCAAGCTTCCAAGAAGTTACGAGTTTCCGAAATACCAGCACATATTTTTTCACCCAATCTTGATGACACAGGTTGTTTATGATCGGTACACAAATCCCACTTGACTCACCAAATTTGTTCTTCTATGTTGAAGCGTTCGTTTTCAGTAGCAGTTTTTATTTTTACGTCTCACTCTGTTCTCTCCTATATAGATAGATGAATTTGGAATTCTAAATCCAACATGGTTTGTAGTAGCTCTTTGAACCTTGACAAAACAGAGGAGTTCTCAGTTTTGTCTCTATGATTTGTTTCCGATTCAAGTATCCCTAAGCAGAGACTGTGGAAAAGCACTTTCATTGAGAGGGGTTGGTAAGCTTCTAAGAAATTACGAGTTTCCGAAATACCAGCAAATATTTTTTCACCCAATCTTGATGATACATGGTGTTTACGATCAGTACACAAATCCCACTTGACTCACCAAATTTTGTTCTTCTATGTTGAAGCGTTCGTTTTCAGTAGCAGTTTTTATTTTTAGGTTTCACTCTGTTCTCTCCTATATAAATAGATGACTTTGGAACTCTAAATCCAACATGGTTTGTAGTAGCTCTTTGACCTTGACAAATTAAAGGAGTTCTCAGTTTTGTCTCTGTGATTTGTTTCCACTTCATGTAGCCCTTAGCAGAGACTGTGGAAAAGCACTTTCATTGAAAGGGGTTGCCAAGCTTCCAAGAAATTATGAGTATCCGAAATACCAGCAAATGTTTTGTCACCCAATGTTGATAATACGTGGTGGTAATGATCAGTATCCAAATCCCACTTGGCTCACCAAATTTTGTTCTTCTAGGTTGAAGTATTCGTCTACAGTAGCAATTTTGATATTTAGGTTTGACTCTGTTCTCTCCTATATACATAGATGAATTTGGAACTCTAAATCCAACATGGTTTGTAGTAGCTCTTTGAAACTTGACAAAGTAAAGGAGTTCTCAGTTTTGTGCCCATGATTTGTTTCCGCTTCATGTAGCCCTAAGCAGAGACTGTGGAAAAGCACTTTCATTGAGGGGGTTGCCAAGCTTCTAAGAAATAACGAGTTTCCGAATTACCAGCAAATATTTTTTCACCCAATCTTCATGATACTTTGTGGTGACGATCGGTAAACAAATCCCACTTGGCTCACCAAATTTGTTCTTCTAGGTTGAAGCGTTCGTCTACAGTAGCAGTTTTTATATTTTAGGTTTCACTCTGTTCTCTCATATATAGATAGATGAATTTGGAACTCTAAATCCAATATGGTTTGTAGTAGCTCTTTGAAACTTGACAAGTAAAGGAGTTCTCAGTTTTGTCTCTATGGTTTGATTCCTCTTCAAGTAGCCCTAGGCACAGACTGTGGAAAAGCACTTTCATTGAGAGGGGTTGCCCAAGCTTCTAAAAATAACGAATTTCCGAAACACCAGCAAATACTTTTTCACCCAATCCTGATGATACTTTCTGGTGATGATCAGTACACAAATTCCACTTGGCTCACCAAATTTTGTCTTCTAGGTTGAAGCGTTCGTCTACAGTAGCAATTTTGATATTTAGGTTTCACTCTGTTCTCTCCTATATAGATAGATGAATTTGGAACTCTAAATCCAACATGGTTTGTAGTAGCTCCTTGAATCTTGACAAAATAAAGGAGTTCTCAGTTTTGTCTCTATGATTTGTTTCCTCTTCATGTAGATCTAAGCATTGACTGTGGAAAAGAACTTTCCGTAAGAGGGGTTGCCAGGGTTCCAACAAATTACGAGTTTCCGAAATATCAGCAAATATTTTTTCACCCAATTTTGATGATACTTGGTGGTGAAGATCGGTACACAAATTCAATTTGGCTCACCAAATTTTGTTCTTCTAGGTTGAAGCGTTCGTCTACAGTAGCAGTTTTTATATTTAGGTTTCACTCTGTTCTCTCCTATATAGATAGATGAATTAGGAACTCTAAATCCAGTATGGTTTGTAGTAGCTATTTGAAACTTGACAAAATAAAGGAGCTCTCAGTTTTGTCTCTATGATTTGTTTCCGCTTCAAGTAGCCCTAAGCAGAGACTGTGGAGAAGAACTTTCATTGAGAGAGGTTGCCAAGCTTCCAAGAAATAACGAGTTTCCGAAATACCAGCAAATATTTTTTTACGCAATCTTGATGACACTTGGTGGTAATGATCACTACACAAATCCCACTTGGCTCACCAAATTTTGTTCTTCTAAGTTGAAGCGTTCGTCTACAGTAGCAGTTTTTATATTTAGGTGCCACTCTGTTCTCTCCTATATAGATAGATGAATTTTGAACTCTAAATCCAATATGGTTTGTAGTAGCTCTTTGAAACTTGACAAAGTAAAGGAGTTCTCAGTTTTGTCTCTATGATTTGTTTCCGCTTCATGTAGCCCTAAGCAGAGACTGTGGACAAGCACTTTCATTGAAAGTGGTTACCAAGCTTCCAAGAAATTAAGAGTTTCCGAAATACAGGCAAATATTTTGTCACCCAATGTTGATGATACGTGGTGGTAATGATCGGTATCGAATTCCCACTTGGCTCACCAAATTTTGTTCTTCTAGGTTGAAGCGTTCGTCTACAGTAGCAGTTTTTATATTTAGGTTTCACTCTGTTCTCTGCTATATAGATAGATGAATTTGGAACTCTAAATCCAACATGGTTTGTAGTAGCTCTATGAAACTTGATAAAATAAAGGAGTTCTCAGTTTTGTCTCTATGGTTTGATTCCTCTTCAAGTAGCCCTAGGCACAGACTGTGGAAAAGCACTTTCATTGAGAGGGGTTGCCAAGCTTCTAAGAAATAACGAGTTTCCGAATTACCAGCAAATATTTTTTCACCCAATCTTCATGATACTTGGTGGTGACAATCGGTAAACAAATCCCACTTGGCTCACCAAATTTTGTTCTTCTAGGTTGAAGCGTTCGTCTACAGTAGCAGTTTTTATATTTAGGTTTCACTCTGTTCTCTCATATATAGATAGATGAATTTGGAACTCTAAATCCAATATGGTTTGTAGTAGCTCTTTGAAACTTGACAAAGTAAAGGAGTTCTCAGTTTTGTCTCTATGGTTTGATTCCTCTTCAAGTAGCCCTAGGCACAGACTGTGGAAAAGCACTTTCATTGAGAGGGGTTGCCAAGCTTCTAAGAAATAACCAGTTTCCGAAATACCACCAAATATTTTTTCAGCCAATCCTGATGATACTTGGTGGTGATGATCAGTACACAAATCCCACTTGGCTCACCAAATTTTGTTCTTCTAGGTTGAAGCGTTCGTCTACAGTAGCAATTTTGATATTTAGGTTTCACTCTGTTCTCTCCTATATAGATAGATGAATTTGGAACTCTAAATCCAACATGGTTTGTAGTAGCTCTTTGAATCTTGAAAAAATAAAGGAGTTCTCAGTTTTGTCTCTATGATTTGTTTCCTCTTCATGTAGCCCTTAGCAGTGACTGTGGAAAAGAACTTTCCTTGAGAGGGGTTGCCAGGGTTCCAACAAATTACGAGTTTCCGAAATACCAGCAAATATTTTTTCACCCAATCTTGATGATACTGGTGGTGAAGATCGGTACACAAATCCCACTTGGCTCACCAAATTTTGTTCTTCTAGGTTGAAGCGTTCGTCTACAGTAGCAGTTTTTATATTTAGGTTTCACTCTGTTCTCTCCTATATAGATAGATGAGTTTTGAACTCTAAATCCAATATGGTTTGTAGTAGCTCTTTGAAACTTGACAAAGTAAAGGAGTTCTCAGTTTTGTCTCTATGATTTGGTTCCACTTCATGTAGCCCTAAGCAGAGACTGTGGACAAGCACTTTCATTGAAAGGGGTTGCCAAGCTTCCAGGAAATTAAGAGTTTCCGAAATACAGGCAAATATTTTGTCACCCAATGTTGATGATACGTGGTGGTAATGATCGGTATCCAAATCCCACTTGGCTCACCAAATTTTGTTCTTCTAGGTTGAAGCGTTCGTCTACAGTAGCAGTTTTTATATTTAGGTTTCACTCTGTTCTCTGCTATATAGATAGATGAATTTGGAACTCTAAATCCAACATGGTTTGTAGTAGCTCTATGAAACTTGACAAAATAAAGGAGTTCTCAGTTTTGTGTCTATGGTTTGATTCCTCTTCAAGTAGCCCTAGGCACAGACTGTGGAAAAGCACTTTCATTGAGAGGGGTTGCCAAGCTTCTAAAAAATAACGAATTTCCGAAACACCAGCAAATACTTTTTCACCCAATCCTGATGATACTTGCTGGTGATGATCAGTACACAAATTCCACTTGGCTCACCATATTTTGTTCTTCTAGGTTGAAGAGTTCGTCTACAGTAGCAATTTTTATATTTAGGTTTCACTCTGTTCTCTCCTATATAGATAGATGAATCTGGAACTCTAAATCCAACATGGTTTGTAGTGGCTCTTTGAAACTTGACAAAATAAAGAAGTTCTCAGTTTTTTCTCTATGGTTTGTTTCCTCTTCAAGTAGCCCCAGCACAAACGGTAAAGAAGCACTTTCATTGAGAGGGTTTGCCAAGCTTCCAAGAAATTACGAGTTTCCGAAATACCAGCAAATATTTTTTGACCCAATCTTGATGATACTTGGTGTTTACGATCGGTACACCAATCCCACTTGACTCACCAAATTTTGTTGTTGTAGGTTGAAGCGTTCGTTTTCAGTAGCAGTTTCTATTGTTAGGTTTCACTCTGTTCTCTCCTATATTGATAGATGAATTTGGAACTCTAAATCCAACATGGTTTGTTGTACCTCTTTGAAACTTGACAAAATAAAGGAGTTCTCAGTTTTGTCTCTATGGTTTGTTTCCTCTTCAAGTAGCCCTGGCACAGATTGTGTAAAAGCACTTTCATTGAGAGGGGTTGCCAATCTTCTAAGAAATAACGAGTTTCCGAATTACCAGGAAATATTTTTTGACCCAAACTTGATGATACTTGGTGGTGAAGATCGGTATACAAATCCCACTTGGCTCACCAAATTTTGTTCTTCTATGTTGAAGCGTTCATACACAGTAGCAGTTTTTATATTTAGGTTTCACTCTGTTCTCTCCTATATAGATAGATGAATTTGGAACTCTAAATCCAATACGGTTTGTAGTAGCTCTTTGATACTTGACAAAGTAAAGGAGTTCTCAGTTTTGTCTCTATGATTTGTTTCCGCTTCAATTAGCCCTAAGCAGAGACTGTGGAAAAGCACTTTCATTGAGAGGGGTTGCCAATCTTCCAAGAAATTACGAGTTTCCGAAATACCAGCAAATATTTTTGCACAAAAATCTTGATGATACGTGGTTTTAATGACAAGTACACAAATCCCACTTGGCTCACCAAATTTTGTTCTTCTAGGTTGAAGCGTTCTTTTACAGTAGAAGTTTTTATGTTTAGGTTTCACTCTGTTCTTTCCTATATAGATAGATGAATTTGGAACTCTAAATCCAACATGGTTTGCAGTGGCTCTTTGAAACTTGACAAAAAAAAGGAGTTCTCTGTTTTGTCTCTATGGTTTGTTTCCTCTTCAAGTAGACCTAGGCACAGAGGGTGGATACACACCTTCATTGAGACGGGTTGCCAAGCTTCCAAAAAATTACGAGTTTCCGAAATACCAGCAAATATTTTTTCACCCAATCTTGATGATACTTGGTGTTTACGATCGGTAGAAAAATCCCACTTGGCTCACCAAATTTTGTTCTTCTAGGATGAAGCGTTCGTCTACAGTAGCAGTTTTTATGTTTAGGTTTCACTCTGTTCTCTGCTATACAGATAGATGAATTTGGAACTCTAAATCCAATATGGTTTGTAGTAGCTCTTTGAAACTTGACAAAATAAAGAAGTTCTCTGTTTTGTCTCTATGGTTTGTTTCGTCTTCAAGTAGCCCTAGGCACAGACAGTGGATATATACTTTCATTGAGAGGGATCCCAAGCTTCCAAGGAATTATGAGTTTCCGAAATACCAGCAAATATTTTTTCACCCAATCTTGATGATACTTGGTGTTTACGATCGGTACACAAATCCCACTTGACTCACCAAATTTTGTTCTTCTATGTTGAAGCGTTCGTTTTCATTAGCAGTTTTTATTTTTAGGTTTCACTCTGTTCTCTCCTATATAGATAGATGAATTTGGAACTCTAAATCCAACATGGTTTGTAATCGCTCTTTTAAACTTGACAAAATAAAGGAGTTCTCAGTTTTGTCCCTACGGTTTGTTTCCTCTTCAAGTACCCCTAGGAACAGACTGTGGAAAAGCACTTTCATTGAGTGGGGTTTCCAAGCTTCTAAGAAATAACAAGTTTCTGAATTACCAGCAAATATTTTTTCACCCAATCTTGATGATACTTGGTGTTTACATTCGGTACACAAATCCCACTTGGCTCACCAAATTTTGTTCTTCTAGGTTGAAGCGTTCGTCTACAGTAGCAGTTTTTATATTTAGGTTTCACTCTGTTCTTTCCTATATAGATAGATGAATTTGGAACTCGAAATCCAATATGGTTTGTAGTAGCTCTTTGATACTTGACAAAATAAAGGAGTTCTCAGTTTTGTCTCTATGATTTGTTTCCGCTTCAAGTAGCCCTAAGCAGAGACTGTGGAAAAGCACTTTCATTGAGAGGGGTTGCCAAGCTTAGAAGAAATTACGAGTTTCCGAAATACCAGCAAATATTTTACACCCAATCTTGATGATACTTGGTGGTGATGATCAGTACACAAATCCCACTTGGCTCACGAAATTTTGTTCTTCTAGGTTGAAGCGTTCGTCTACAGTAGCAATTTTTATATTTAGGTTTCACTCTGTTCTCTCCTGTATAGATAGATGACTTTGGAACTCTAAATCCAACATGGTTTTTAGTAGCTCTTTGAAACTTGACAAAATAAAGGAGTTCTCAGTTTTGTCTCTATGATTTGTTTCCGCTTCAAGTAGCCCTAAGCAGTGACTGTGGAAAAGCAATTTCCTTTAGAGGGGTTGCCAAGGTTCCAACAAATTACGAGTTTCCGAAATACCAGCAAATATTTTTTTCACCCAATCTTGATGATACTTGGTGGTAATGATCAGTTCACAAATCCCACTTGGATCACCAAATTTTGTTCTTCTTGGTTGAAGCGTTCGTCTACAGTAACAGTTTTTATGTTTAGGTTTCACTCTGTTCTCTGCTATATAGATAGATGAATTTGGAACTCTAAATCCACCATGCTTTGTAGTGGCTCTTTGAAACTTGAGAAAATAAAGGAGTTCTCTGCTTTGTCTCTATGGTTTGTTTCCTCTTCAAGTAGCCCTAGGCACAGACGTTGGATATGCACTTTCATTGAGAGGGGTTGCCAAGCTTCCAAGAAGTTACGAGTTTCCGAAATACCAGCACATATTTTTTCACCCAATCTTGATGATACAAGTTGTTTACGATCGGTACACAAATCCCACTTGACTCACCAAATTTTGTTCTTCTATGTTGAAGCGTTCGTTTTCAGTAGCAGTTTTTATATTTAGGTTTCACTCTGTTCTCTGCTATATAGATAGATGAATTTGGAACTCTAAATCCAACATGGTTTGTAGTAGCTCTTTGAACCTTGACAAAATAGAGGAGTTCTCAGTTTTGTCTCTATGATTTGTTTCCGATTCAAGTATCCCTAAGCAGAGACTGTGGAAAAGCACTTTCATTGAGAGGGGTTGCCAAGATTCTAAGATATAACGAGTTTCCGAAATACCAGCAAATATTTTTTAACCCAATGTTGATGATACTTTTTGGTAATGATCAGCACACAAGTCCCACTTGGCTCACCAAATTTTCTTCTTCTAGGTTGAAGCGTTCGTCTACTGTAGCAGTTTTCATAATTAGGTTTCCCTCTGTTCTCTTTTATATAGATAGATGAATTTGGAACTCTAAATCCAACATTGTTTCTGGTAGCTCTTTGAAACTTGAAAAAATAAAGTAGTTCTCGGTTTTGTCTCTATGGTTTCTTTCCTCTTCAAGTAGTCGTGGCATATACTGTGGAAAAGCACTTTCATTGAGAGGGGTTGCCAAACTTCTAAGAAATAACGAGTTTCGGAAATACCAGCAAATGTTTTTTCACCCAATCTTGATGATACTATGTGGTAAGGACAAGTACACAAATCCCACGTGGCTCACCAAATTTTGTTCTTCTAGGTTGAAGCATTCGTCTACAGTAACAGTTTTAATTTTAGGTTTTAGTCTGTTCTCTCGTATATAGATAGATGAATTTGGAACTCTAAATCTAACATGGTTTATAGTAGCTCTTTGAAACTTGAAAAATTAAAGGAGTTCTCAGTTTTGTCTCTATGATTTTTTCCGCTTCAGGTAGCCCTAAGCAGAGACTGTGGAAAAGCACTTTCATTGAGAGGGGTTGCAAAGCTTCTAGGAAATAACGAGTTTCCGAATTACCAGCAAATATTTTTTCACCCAATGTTGATGATACGTGGTGGTGAAGATCGGTACACAAATCCCACGTGGCTCACCAAATTACCTTCTGCTAGGTTGAAGCGTTCGTCTACAGTAGCAGTTTTTATATTTAGGTTTCCCTCTGTTGTCTTTTATATACATAGATGAATTTGGAACTCTAAATCCAACATGGTTTGAGTAGCTCTTTGAAACTTGACAAAATATAGTAGTTCTCAGTTTTGTCTCTATGTTTTGTTTCCTCTTCAAGTAGTCCTAGGCACAGACTGTGGAAAAGCACTTTCATTGAGAGGGGTTGCCAAGCTTCTAAAAAATAACGAGTTTCCGAAATACCAGCAAATATTTTTTAACCCAATCTTGAGGATACTTGGTGGAAAGGACAAGTACACAAATCCCACTTGGCTCACCAAATTTGTTCTACTCGGTTGAAGCGTTCGTCTACAGTAGCAGTTTTTATATTTAGGTTTCACTCTGTTCTCTCCTATATAGATAGATGAATTTGGAACTCTAAATCCAACATGGTTTGTAGTAGATCTTTGAAACTTGACAAAATAAAGGAGTTCTCAGTTTTGACTCTATGATTTGTTTCCGCTTCAAGTAGCCCTAAGCAATGATTGTGGAAAAGCACTTTCATTGAGAGGGGTTGCCAAGCTTCTAAGGAATAACGAGTTTCAGAAATACCAACAAATATTTTTTCACCCAATCTTGATGATACTTGGTGGTGATGATCACTACACAAATCCCACATGGCTCACCAAATTTTGTTCTTCTAGGTTGATGCGTTCGTTTTCAGTAGCAGTTTTTATTTTTAGGTTTCACGCTGTTCTCTCCTATATAGATAGATGAATTTGGAACTCTAAATCCAACATGGTTTGTAGTAGCTCTTTGAAACTTGACAAAATAAAGGAGTTCTCAGTTTTGTCTCTATGGTTTGTTTCCTCTTCAAGTAGCCCTGGCACAAACTGTGGAAAAGCACATTCATTGAGAGGGGTTGCCAAGCTTCTAAGAAATAACGAGTTTCCGAAATACCAGCAAATATTTTTTTCACCCAATCTTGATGATACTTGGTGGTAAGGACAAGCACACAATTCCCACTTTGCTCACCAAATTTTGTTCTTCTAGGTTGAAGCATTCGTCTACAGTAGCACTTTTTATTTTTGGTTTCACTCTGTTCTCTCCAATATAGATAGATGAATTTCGAACTTTAAATCTAACATGGCTTTTAGTAGCTCTTTGAAACTTGACAAAATAAAGGAGTTCTCAGTTTTGTCTCTATGATTTATTTCCTCTTAAAGTAGCCCTAAGCAGAGACTGTGGAAAAGCACTTTCATTCAGAAGTGTTGCCAAACTTCTAAGAAATAACGAGTTTCAGAAATACCAACAAATATTTTTTCACCCAATCTTGATGATACTTGTTGGTGATGATCAGTACACAAATCCCACATGGCTCACCAAATTTTGTTCTTCTAGGTTGAAGCGTTCGTCTTCAGTAGCAGTTTTTATGTTTAGGTTTCACTCTGTTCTCTGCTATATAGATAGATGAATTTGGAACTCTAAATCCAACATGGTATGTAGTGGCTCTTTGAAACTTGACAAAATAACGGAGTTCTCCGTTTTGTCTCTATGGCTTGTTTCCACTTCAAGGAGCCCTAGGCACAGACGGTGGATACGAACTTTCATTGAGAGGTGTTGCCAAGCTTCCAAGAATTTACGAGTTTCCGAAATACCAGCAAATATTTTTTCACCCAATCTTGATGATACTTGGTGGTAATATCGGTACAGAAATCCCACTTGACTCACCAAATTTTGTTCTTCTAGGTTGATGCGTTCGTTTTCAGTAGCAGTTTTTATTTTTAGGTTTCACTCTGTTCTCTCCTATATAGATAGATGAATTTGGAACTCTAAATCCAACATGGTCTGTAGTAGCTCTTTGAAACTTGACAAAATAAAGGAGTTCTCAGTTTTGTCTCTATGGTTTGTTCCTCTTCAAGTAGCCCTGGCACAGACTGTGGAAAAGCACTTTCACTGAGAGGGGTTGCCAAGATTCTAAGAAATAACGAGTTTCAAAAATACCAATAAATATTTTTTCACCCAATCATTATGATATTTGGTGGTGATGATCAGTACACAAATCCCACATGGCTCACAAAATTACCTTCTGCTAGGTTGAAGCGTTCGTCTACAGTAGCAGTTTTTATATTTAGGTTTCACTCTGTTCTCTGCTATATAGATAGGTGAATTAGGAACTGTAAACCCAACATGGTTTGTAGTAGCTCTTTGAAACTTGACAAAATAAAGGAGTTCTTAGTTTTGTCTCTAACAATTGTTTCCGCTTCAAGTAGCCCTAAGCAGTCACTGTGGAAAAGCACTTTAATTGAGAGGGGTTGCCAAGGTTCTAAGAAATAACGAGTTTCAGAAATACCAACAAATATTTTTTCACCCAATCTGGATGATACTTGGTGGTGATGATCAGTGCAAAAATCCCACATGGCTCACCAAATTTTGTTCCTCTAGGTTGAAGCGTTCGTCTACAGTAGCAGTTTTTATGTTTAGGTTTCACTCTGTTCTCTGCTATATAGGTAGATAAATTTGGAACTCTAAATCCAACACGGTTTGTAGTGGCTCTTTGATACTTTGCAAAATAAAGGAGTTTTCAGTTTTGTCTCCATGGTTTGTTTCCTCTTCAAGTTGCCCTAGGCACAGACGGTGGATACGCACTTTCATTGAGAGGTGTTGCCAAGCTTCCAAGAATTTACGTTTTCCGAAATACCAGCAAAAACTTTTTCACCCAATCTTGATGATACTTGGTGGTAATGATCGGTACAGAAATCCCAGTTGACTCACCAAATTTTGTTCTTCTAGGTTGATGCGTTCGGTTTCAGTAGCAGTTTTTATTTTTAGGTTCCACTCTGTTCTCTCCTATATAGATAGATGAATTTGGAACTCTAAATCCAACATGGTTTGTAGTAGCTCTTTGAAACTTGACAAAATAAAAGAGTTCTACGTTTTGTCTCTATGGTTTGTTTCCTGTTCAAGTAGCCCTGGCACAGACTGTGGAAAAGCACTTTCATTGAGAGGGGTTGCCAAGCTTCTAAGAAATAACGAGTTTCAGAAATACCAATAAATATTTTTTCACCCAATCTTTATGACACTTGGTGGTGATGATCAGTACACAAATACCACATGGCTCACCATATTTTGTTCTTCTAGGTTGAAGCGTTCGTCTACAGTAGCAATTTTTATGTATAGGTTCCACTCTGTTCTCTCCTATATACATAGATGAATTTGGAACTCTAAATCCAACATGGTTTGTAGTAGCTCTTTGAAACTTGAGAAAATAAAGGAGTTCTCAGTTTTGTCTCTATGATTTGTTTCCGCTTCAAGTAGCCCTAAGCAGTGACTGTGGAAAAGCACTTTCATTGAGAGGGGTTGCCAAGCTTCCAAGAAATTACGAATTTCCGAAACACCAGCAAATATTTTTTCACACAATCTTGATGATACTTGGTGGTGATGATCGGTACACAAATCCCACTTGGCTCACCAATTTTTGTTCTACTCGGTTGAAGCGTTCGCCTACAGTAGCAGTTTTTATGTTTAGGTTTTACTCTGTTCTCTCCTATATAGACAGATGATTTTGGAACTCTAAATCCAATATGGTTTGCAGTAGCTTTTTGAAACTTGACAAAATATAGTAGTTCTCTGTTTTGTCTCTATGTTTTGTTTCCTCTTCAAGTAGCCCTAGGCACAGACGGTGGAAAAGCACTTTCATTGAGAGGGGTTGCCAAGCTTCTAAAAAATAACGAGTTTCCGAAATCCCAGCATATATTTTTTCACCCAATCTTGATGATACTTGGTGGTAATGATCAGTACAGCAATCCCACATGGCTCACCAAATTTTGTTCTTCTAGGTTGAAGCGTTCCTCTACAGTAGCAATTTTTATATTTAGGTTTCACTCTGTCCTCTCCTATAAAGATAGATGAATTTGGAACTCTAAATCCAACATGGTTTGTAGTAGCTCTTTGAATCTTGACAAAATTAAGGAGTTCTCAATTTTGTCTCTATGATTTGTTTCCTCTTCAAGTAGCCCTAAGCAGTGACTGTGGAAAAGCACTTTCATTGAGAGGGGTTGCCAAGGTTCCAACAAATTACGAGTTTCCGAAATACCAGCAAATATTTTTTCACCCAATCTTGATGATAATTGATGGTGAAGATCGGTACACAAATCCCACTTGGCTCACCAAATTTTGTTCTTCTAGGTTGAAGCGTTCGTCTACAGTAGCAGTTTTATATTTAGGTTTCACTCTGTTCTCTCCTATATAGATAGATGCATTTGGAACTCTAAATCCAATATGGTTTGTAGTAGCTATTTGAAACTTGACAAAATGAAGGAGCTCTCAGTTTTGTCTCTATGGTTTGTTTCCGCTTCAAGTAGCCCTAAGCATAGACTGTGGAATAGCACTTTCAGTGAGAGAGGTTGCCAAGCTTCTAAGAAATAACGAGTTTCCGAAATACCAGCAAATATTTTTTCACGCAATCTTGATGACACTTGGTGGTAATGATCACTACACAAATCCCACTTGGCTCACCATTTTGTTCTTCTAGGTTGAAGCGTTAGTTTACAGTAGCAGTTTTTATTTTTAAGTTTCACTCTGTTCTCTCCAATATAGATAGATGAATAAGGAACTCTAAATCCAACATGGTTTGTAGTAGCTCTTTGAAAGTTGACAAAATAAAGGAGTTCTCAGTTTTGTCTCTATGGTTTGTTTCCTCTTCAAGTAGCCCTAGGCACAGACTGTGGAAAAGCACTTTCATTGAGAGGTGTTGCCAAGCTTCTAAGAAATAACGAGTTTCTGAATACCAAAAAATATTTTTTCACCCAATGTTGATGACACTTGTTGGTAATGATCAGTACACAAATCCACTTGGCTCACCAAATTTTGTTTCTCTGGTTTGAAGCGTTCGTCTACAGTAGCAGTTTTGATATTTAGGTTTCACTCTCTTGTCTCCTATAGAGATAGATGAATTTGAAACTCTAAATTCCACATGATGTGTAATTGCACTTTAAAACTTGACAAAATAAAAAAGTTCTCAGTTTTGTCTCTATGGTTTGTTTCCTCTTCAAGTAGCCTAGGCACAGACTGTGGAATAGCACTTTCATTGAAAGGGGTTGCCAAGCTTCCAAGAAATTACGAGTTTCTGAAATACCAGGAAATATTTTTTCACCCAATTTTCATCATTCGTGTGGTTATGACAAGTACACAAATCCCACTTGGCTCACCAAATTTTGTTCTTCTACTTTGAAGTGTTCGTCTACAGTAGCCGTTTTTATATTTAGGTTTCACTCTGTTCTCTCCTATATAGAAAGATGAATTTGGAACTCTAAATCCAACATGGTTTGTAGTGGCTCTTTTGAAACTTGACAAAATAAAGGAGTTTTCAGTTTTGTCTCAATATTAGTTTCCGCTTAAAGTAGCCGTAAGCAGAGACTGTTGAAGAGCACTTTCATTGATGGGGGTTGTAAAGCTTCCAAGAAAATACGACTTTCCGAAATAGCAGCAAATATTTTTTTCACCCAATCTTGATGATACGTAGTGGTAATGACAAGTCCACAAATCCCACTTGGATCACCAAATTTTGTTCTTCTAGGATGAAGCGTTCGTCTACAGTAGCAGTTTTTATGTTTAGGTTTCACTCTGTTCTCTGCTATATAGATAGATGAATTTGTAACTCTAAATCCAACATGGTTTGTAGTGGCTCTTTGAAACTTGACAAAATAAAGGAGTTCTCAGTTTTTTTCTCTTTGGTTTGTTCCTCTTCAAGTAGCCCCAGGCACAAACGGTAAAAAAGCACTTTCATTGAGAATGGTTGCCAAGCTTCCAAGAAATTACGAGTTTCCGAAATACCAGCAAATATTTTTTCACCCAATCTTGATGATACTTGGTGTTTACGATCGGTACACAAATCCCACTTGACTCAGCAAATTTTGTTCTTGTAGGTTGAAGCGTTCGTTTTCAGTAGCAGTTTTTATTGTTAGGTTTCACTCTGTTCTCTCCTATATAGACAGATGAATTTGGAGCTCTAAATTCAATATGGTTTGCAGTAGCTCTTTGAAACTTGACAAAATATAGTATTTCTCAGTTTTGTTTCTATGTTTTGTTTCCTCTTCAAGGAGCCCTAGGCACAGACGGTGGAAAACCACTTTCATTGAGAGGGTTTGCCAAGCTACTAAGAAATAACTAGTTTCCGAAATAACAGCAAATATTTTTTCACCCAATGTTGATAATACGTGGTGGTAAAGATCAGTACACAAATCCCTCTTGGCTCAGCAAATTTTGTTATTCTAAGTTGAAGCGTTCGTCTACTGAAGCAGTTTTTATATTTAGGTTTCCCTCTGTTCTCTCCTATATAGATAGATGAATTTGGAACTCTAAATCCAACATGGTTTGCAGTAGCTCTTTGAAACTTGACGAAATACAGTAGTTCTCAGTTTTGTCTCTATGTTTTGTTTCCTCTTCAGGTAGACGTAGGCACAGACTGTGGAAAAGCAATTTTATTGAGAGGGTTTGCCAAGCTACTAAGAAATAACGAGTTTCCGAAATACCAGCAAATATTTTTTCACTGAATCATGATGATACTTGCTGGTAATGATCAGTACACAAATCCCACTTGGCTCACCAAATTTTGTTTTTCTAGGTTGAAGCGTTAGTCTACAGTAGCAGTTTTTATGTTTAGGTTACTCTCTGTTCTCTCCTATATAAACAGATGAATTTGGAACTCTAAATCCAATATGGTTTGTAGTAGCTCTTTCAAACTTCACAAAATTAAGGAGTTCTCAGTTTTGTCTCTATGATTTGTTCCCGCTTCAAGTAGCCCTAAGCAGAGACTGTGGAAAAGCACTTTCATTGAGAGGTGTTGCCAAGCTTCCAAGATTTTACGAGTTTCGGAAATACCAGCAAATATTTTGTCACCCAATATTCATGATACTTGGTGGTATTGATCGGTACACAAATCCCACATGGCTCACCAAATTACATTCTGCTTGGTTGAAGCGTTCGTCTACAGTAGCAGTTTTTATATTTAGGTTTCACTTTGTTCTCTGCTATATATATAGATGAATTTGGAACTCTAAATCCAACATGGTTTGTAGTAGCTCTTTGAAACTTGACAAAATAAAAGAGTTCTCAGTTTTGTCTCTGTGGTTTGTTTCCTCTTCAAGTAGCCCTAGGCACAGACTGTGGAATAGCACTTTCATTGAAAGGGGTTGACAAGCTTCCAAGAAATTACGAGTTTCCGAAATACCAGCAAATATTTTTTAACCCAATGTTGATGATACTTGTTGGTAATGATCAGTACACAAGTCCCACTTGGCTCACAAAATTTTCTTCTTCTAGGTTGAAGCGTTCGTCTACTGTAGCAGTTTTTATATTTAGGATTCCCCCTGGTCTCTTTTATATAGATAGATGAATTTGGAACTCTAAATCCAAAATGGTTTGCAGTAGCTCTTTGAAACTTGACAAAATATAGTAGTTCTCAGTTTTGTCTCTATGTTTTGTTTCCTCTTCAAGTAGTCCTAGGCACAGACTGTGGAAAACCACTTTCATTGAGAGGGGTTGCCAAGCTTCTAAAAAATAACGAGTTTCCGAAATACCAACAAATATTTTTTCAACCAATCTTGATGACACTTGGTGGTAATGATCAGTACACCAATCCCACTTGGCTCACCAAATTTTGTTCTTCTAGGTTCAAGCGTTCGTTTACAGTAGCAGTTTTTATTTTTAGGTTTCACTCTGTTCTCTACTATATAGATAGATGAATTTGGAACTCTAAATCCATCATGGTTTGTAGTAGCTCTATGAAACTTGACAAAATAAAGGAGTTCTTAGTTTTGTCTCTATGGATTGTTTCCTCTTAAAGTAGCCCTAGGCCCTGACTGTGGAAAAGCACTTACATTGAGAGGGGTTACCAAGCTTCCAAGAAATTACGAGTTTCTGAAATACCAGCAAATATTTTTTCACTCAATCTTGATGATACTTGGTGGTAATGATTGGTACACAAATCCCACTTGACTTACCAAATTATGTTCTTCTAGGTTGATGCATTCGTTTACAGTAGCAGTTTTTATTTTTAGGTTTCACTCTGTTCTCTCCTATATAGATAGATGAATTTGGAACTCTAAATCCAACATGGTTTGTAGTAGCTCTTTGAAACTTGACAAAATAAAGGAGTTCTCAGTTTACTCTCTATGGTTTGTTTCCTCTTCAAGTAGCTCTAGGCACAGACAGTGGAAAAGCACTTTCATTGAGAGGTGTTGCCAAGCTTCTAAGAAATAACGAGTTTCTGAAATACAAATAAATATTTTTTCACCCAGTCTTTATGATACTTGGTGGTGATGATCAGTACACAAATCCCACATGGCTCACCAAATATTGTTCTTCTAGGTTGAAGCGTTCGTCTACAGTAGCAATTTTTATATTTAGGTTTCACTCTGTTCTCTCTTATATAGATAGATGAATTTGGAACTCTAAATCCAACATGGTTTGTAGTAGCTCTTTGAAACTTGACAAAATAAAGGAGTTCTCAGTTTTGTCTCTATGATTTGTTTCGGCTTCAAGTAGCCCTAAGCAGTGACGGTGTAAAAGCACTTTCATTGAGTGGGGTTGCCAAGCTTCCAAGAAATTACGAGTTTCCGAAATACAGCAAATATTTTTTCACCCAATCTTGATGATAATTGGTGGTGATGATCGGTACACAAATCCCACTTGGCTCACCAAATTTTGTTCTATTCGGTTGAAGAGTTCGTCTACAGTAGCAGTTTTATGTTTAGGTTCAATATGTTCTCTTCTATATAGACAGATGAATTTGGAACTCTAAATAAAATATGGTTTGTAGAAGAACTTTAAAACTTCACAAAATAAAGTAGTTCTCACTTTTGTCTCTATGATTTGTTCCCGCTTCAAGTAGCCCTAAGCGGAGACTGTGGAAAAGCACTTTCATTGAGAGGTGTTGCCAACCTTCCATGAAATTACGAGTTTCTGAAACACCAGCAAATATTTTGTCACCCAATATTCATGATACTTGGTGGTATTGATCCGTACACAAATCCCACGTGGGTCACCAAATTACGTTCTGCTAGGTTGAAGCGTTCGTTTACAGTAGCAGTTTTTATATTTAGGTTTCACTCTGTTCTCTGCTATTTGGATAGATGAATTTGGAACTCTAAATCCAACATGGTTTGTAGTAGCTCTTTGAAACTTGACAAAATAAAGGAGTTCTCAGTTTTGTCTCTATGGTTTGTTTCCTCTTCATGTAGCCCTAGGCACAGACTGAGGAATAGCACTTTCATTGAAAGGGGTTGCCAAGCTTCCAAGAAATTACGAGTTTCCGAAATACCAGCAAATATTTTTTCACCCAATGTTCATCATTCGTGTGTTTATGACAAGTACACAAATCCCACTTGGCTCACCAAATTTTGTTCTTCTAGGTTGAAGCGTTCGTTTACAGTAGCAGTTTTTATTTTTAGGTTTCACTCTGTTCTCTCCTATATAGATAGATGAATTTGGAACTCTAAATCCCAACATGGTTTGTAGTACCTCTTTGAAACTCTACAAAAAAAGGAGTTCTCAGTTTTGTCTTTATGTTTTGTTTCCTCTTAGAGTAGCCCTAGGCACAGAGTGTGGAAAAGCACTTTCATTGAGAGGTGTTGTCAAGCTTCTAAGAAATAATGATTTTCCGAAATACCAGCAAATATTTTTTCACCCAATGTCGAAGACACATGGTGGTAATGATCTGTACACAAATCCCAGTTGGCTCACCAAATTTTGTTCTTCTACTTTGAAGTGTTCGTCTACAGTAGCCATATTTATATTTAGGTTTAACTCTGTTCTCTCGTATATAGAAAGATGAATTTGGAACTCTAAATCCAACATGGTTTGTAGTGGCTCTTTGAAACTTGACAAAATAAAGGAGTTTTCAGTTTTGTCTCAATATTTGTTTAAGCTTAAAGTAGCCGTAAGCAGAGACTGTTGAAGAGCACTTTCATTGATGGGGTTTGCAAAGCTTCCAAGAAAATACGAGTTTCCGAAATAGCAGCAAATATTTTTTCACCCAATCTTGATGATACGTGGTGGTAATGACAAGTCCACAAATCCCACTTTGCTCACCAAATATTGTTCTACTAGGTTGAAGCGTTCATTTACAGTCGCAGTTTTTATTTTTAGGTTTCACTCTGTTCTCTCCAATATAGAGAGATGAATTTGGAACTCTAAATCCAATATGGTTTGTAGTAGCTCTTTGCAACTTGACAAAATAAAGGAATTCTCAGTTTTGTGTCTATGATTTGTTTCCGCTTCAAGTAGCCCTAAGCAGAGACTGTGGAAGAACACTTTCATTGAGAGGGGTTGCCAAGCTTCCAAGAAATTACATGTTTCCGAAATACCAGCAAATATTTTGTCACCCAATATTCATGATACTTTGTGGTATTGATCGGTACACAAATCCCAATTGGCTCACCAAATTTTGTTCTGCTAGGTTGAAGCGATCGTCTACAGTAGCAGTTTTTATATTTAGGTTTCACTCTATTCTCTGCTATATAGATAGATGAATTTGGAACTCTAAATCCCACGTGGTTTGTAGTAGCTCTTTGAAACTTGACAAAATAAAGGAGATCTCAGTTTTGTCTCTATGGTTTGTTTCATCTTCAATTAGCCCTAGTCACAGATGGTGGAAAAGCACTTTCATTGAGAGGGGTTGCCAAGCTTCTAAGAAATAACGAGTTTCCGAAATACCAGCAAATATTTTTTCACCCAAACTTGATGATACTTGTTGGTAATGATCGGTACACAAATCCCACTTGACTCACCAAATTTTGTTCTTCTAGGTTGATACGTTCGTTTACAGTAGCAGTTTTTATTTTTAGGTTTCACTCTGTCTCTCCTATATAGATAGATGAATTTGGAACTCTAAATCCAACATAGTTTGTAGTAGCTCTTTGAAACTTGACAAAATAAAGGAGTTCTCAGTTTTGACTCTATGGTTTGTTTCCTCTTCATGTAGCCCTAGGCACAGACTGTGGAAAAGCACTTTCATTGAGAGGTGTTGCCAAGCTTCTAAGAAATAACGAGTTTCAGAAATACCAACAAATATTTTTTAACCCAATCTTGATGATACTTGGTGGTGATGATCAGTACACAAATCCAACATGGCTCACCAAATTTTGATCTTCTAGGTTGAAGCCCTCGTCTACAGTAGCAATTTTTATATTTAGGTTTCACTCTGTTCTCTCCTATATAGATAGATGAATTTGGAACTCTAAATCCCACATGGTTTGTAGTAGCTCTTTGAAACTTGACAAAATAAAGGAGTTCTCAGTTTTGTCTCTATGGTTTGTTTCCTCTTCAAGTAGCCCTGGCAAAGACTGTTGAAAAGTACTTTCATTGAGAGGGATTGCCAAGCTTCTAAGAAATAACGAGTTTCAGAAATACCAATAAATATTTTTTCACCCAATCTTTATGATACTTGGTGGTGATGATCAGTACACAAATTCCACTTGGCTCACCAAATTTTGTTCTTCTAGGTTGAAGCGTTCGTCTACAGTAGCAATTTTTATATTTAGGTTTCACTCTGTTCTCTCCTATATAGACAGATGAATTTGGAACTCTAAATTCAATATGGTTTGTAGTAGTTCTTTGAAACTTGACAAAATAAAGGAGTTCTCAGTTTTGTCTCTATGATTTGTTTCCGCTTCAAGTAGCCCTAAGCAGAGACTGTGGAAAAGCACTTTCATTGAGAGGTGTTGCCAAGCTTCCAGGAAATTACGAGTTTCTGAAATACCAGCAAATATTTTGTCACCCAATATTCATGATAATTGGTGGTATTGATCGGTACACAAATCCCACGTGGGTCACCAATTACGTTCTGCTAGGTTGAAGCGTTCGTCTACAGTAGCAGTTTTTATATTTAGGTTTCACTCTGTTATCTGCTATATAGATAGATGAATTTGGAACTCGAACTCCAACATGGTTTGTAGTAGCTCTTTGAAACTTGACAAAATAAAGGAGTTATCAGTTTTGTCTCTAGGGTTTGTTTCCTCTTCAGGTAGCCGTAGACACAGACGGTGGAAAAGCAATTTCATTGAGAGGGGTTGCCAAGATTCTAAGATATAACGAGTTTCCGAAATACCAGCAAATATTTTTTAACCCAATGTTGATGATACTTGATGGTGAAGATCGGTACACAAATCCCACTTGGCTCACCAAATTTTGATCTTGTAGGTTGAAGCGTTCGTCTACAGTAGCAGTTTTTATATTTGGTTTTCACTCTGTTCTCTCCTATATAGATAGATGAATTTGGAACTCTAAATCCAATATGGTTTGTAGTAGCTCTTTGAAACTTTACAAAATAAAGGAGTTCTCAGTTTTTTCTCTATGATTCGTTTCTGCTTCAAGTAGCCCTAAGCAGAGACTGTGGAAAACCACTTAAATTGAGAATGGTTGCCAATCTTCCAAGAAATTACGAGTTTCCAAAATACCAGCAAATATTTTTTCACCCAATCTTGATGATACGTGGTGGTAATGACAAGTCCACAAATCTCACTTGACTCACCAAATTTTGTTCTTCTAGGTTGAAGCGTTCGTTTACAGTAGCAGTTTTTATTTTTAGGTTTCACTCTGTTCTCTCCTATATAGATAGATGAATTTGGAACTCTAAATCCAACATGGTTTGTAGTAGCTCTTTGAAACTTGACAAAATAAAGAAGTTCTCAGTTTTGTCTCTATGGTTTGTTTCCTCGTCAAGTACCCCTAGAAACAGACTGTGGAAAAGCACGTTCATTGAGTGGGGCTGCCAAGCTTTTAGGAAATAACGAGTTTCCAAAATACCAGCAAATATTTATTCACGCAATCTTGATGACAATTGGTGGTAATGATCAGTACACAAATCCCACTTTGCTCACCAAATTGTGTTCTTTTAGTTTGAAGCAGTCGTCTACAGTAGCAGTTTTTATATTTAGGTTTCACTCTGTTCTCTCCTATATAGATAGATGAATTTGGAACTTTAAATCCAATATGGTGTGTAGTAGCTCTTTGAAACTTGACAAAGTAAAGGAGTTCTCAGTTTTGTCTCTATGATTTGTTTTCGCTTCATATAGCCCTAAGCAGAGACTGTGGAAAAGCACTTTATTGAAACAGGTTGCCAAGCTTCCAAGAAATTACGAGTTTCCGAAATACCAGCAAATATTTTTTCACCCAAGGTTGATGATACTTGGTGGTAATGACCAGTACACAAATCCCACTTGGCTCACCAAATTTTGTTCTTCTAGGTTGAAGCGTTCGTCTACTGTAGCAGTTTTTATTTTAGGTTTCCCTCTTTTATTTCCTATAGAGATAGATGAATTTGGAACTCTAAATCTAACATGGTTTGTAGTAGCTCTTTGAACCTTGACAAAATAAAGGAGTTCTCAGTTTTGTCTCTATGTTTTCTTTCCTCTTCAAGTAGACCTAGGCACAGACAGTGGAAAAGCACTTTCATTGAGAGGGGTTGCCAAGCTTCGAAGAAATAACGAGTTTCCGAAATACCAGCAAATATTTTTTCACCCAATCTTGATGATAATTGGTGGTAATGATGAGTACACAATTCCCACTTGGCTCACCAAATTTTGTTCTTCTAGGTTGAAGCGTTCGTTTTCAGTAGTAGTTTTTATTTTTAGGTTTCACTCTCTTCTCTGCTTTGTACATAGATGAATTTGGAACTCTAAATCCAACATGGTTTGTAGTAACTCTTTGAAACTTGACAAAATAAAGGAGTTCTCAGTTTTGTCTCAATGGTTTGTTTCCTCTTCAAGTACGTCTAGGAACAGACTGTGGAAAAGCACTTTCATTGAGTGGGGTTGCCAAGCTCTAAGAAATAACGAGTTTCCGAAATACCAGCAAATATTTTTTCACCCAATCTTTATGATACTTGGAGGTAAGAACAAGTACACAAATCCCACTTTGCTCACCAAATTTTGTTCTTCTAGGTTGAAGCGTTCTTCTACCTTAGCAGTTTTTATGTTTAGGTTTCCCTCTGTTCTCTCCTATATAGATTGATGAATTTGGAACTCTAAATCCAACATGGTTTGCAGTAGCTCTTTGAAACTTGACAAAATAAAGTAGTTCTCAGTTTTGTCTCTATGTTTTGTTTCCTCTTCAAGTAGTCCTAGGCACAGATGGTGGAAAAGCACTTTCATTGAGAGGGGTTGCCAAGCTTCTAAGAAATAACGAGTTTCCGAAATACCAGCAAATATTTTTTCACCCAATGTTGATGATACTTGGTGGTAATGATCAGTACACAAATCCCAGTTGGCTCACCAAATTTTGTTCTTCTAGGTTGAAGCGTTCGTCTACTGTAGCAGTTTTTATTTTAGGTTTCCCTCTGTTATTTCCTATAGAGATAGATGAATTTGGAACTCTATATCCAACATGGTTTGCAGTAGCTCTTTGAAACTTGACAAAATAAAGGAGTTCTCAGTTTTTTCTCTATGTTTTCTTTCCTCTTCAAGTAGACCTAGGCACAGACAGTGGAAAAGCACTTTCATTGAGAGGGGTTGCAAAGCTTCTAAGAAATAACGAGTTTCCGAAATACCAGCAAATATTTCTTCACCCAATCTTGATGATACTTGGTGGTAATGATGAGTACACAAATCCCACTTGCTCACCAAATTTTGTTCTTCTAGGTTGAAGCGTTCGTTTTCAGTAGTAGTTTTTATTTTTAGGTTTCACTCTGTTCTCTGCTATGTAGATAGATGAATTTGGATCTCTAAATCCAACATGGTTTGTAGTAGCTCTTTGAAACTTGACAAAATAAAGGAGTTCTCATTTTTTTCTCAATGGTTTGTTTCCTCTTCAAGTAACCCTAGGAACAGACTGTGGAAAAGCACTTTCATTGAGTGGGGTTGCCAATCTTCAAAGAAATAACGAGTTTCCGAAATACCAGCAAATATTTTTTCACGCAATCTTGAAGACACTTCGTGGTAATGATCAGTACACAAATCCCACTTGTCTCACCAAATTTTGTTCTTCTAGGTTGAAGCGTTCGTCTACAGTAGCAGTTTTTATATTTATGTTTCGCTCTGTTCTCTCCTATATAGACAGATGAATTTAACTCTAAATCCAACATGGTTTGTAGTAGCTCTTTGAAACTTGACAAAATAAAGGAGTTCTCAGTTTTGTCTCTATGATTTGTTTCCTCTTCAAGTACGCCTAGGAACAGACTGTGGAGAAGCACTTTCATTGAGTGGGGTTGCCAAGCTCTAAGAAATAACGAGTTTCCGAAATACCAGCAAATATTTTTTCACCCAATCTTTATGATACTTGGAGGTAAGGACAAGTACACAAATCCCACTTGGCTCACCAAATTTTGTTCTTCTTAGTTGAAGCGTTCTTCTACCTTAGCAGTTTTTATGTTTAGGTTTCCCTCTGTTCTCTCCTATATAGATTGATGAATTTGGAACTCTAAATCCAACATGGTTGCAGTAGCTCTTTGAAACTTGACAAAATAACGTAGTTCTAAGTTTTGTCTCTATGTATTGTTTCCTCTTCAAGTAGCCCCAGGCACAAACGTTGGAAAAGCACTTTCATTGAGAGGGGTTGCCAAGCTTCCAATAAATTATGAGTTTCCGAAATACCAGCAAATATTTTTTCACCCAATCTTGATGATACTTGGTGGTAATGATCGGTACCCAAATCCCACTTGACTCTAGAAATTTTGTTCTTCTAGGTTGATGCGTTCGTTTTTAGTAGCAATTTTTATTTTTAGGTTTCACTCTGTTCTCTCCTATATAGATAGATGAATTTGGAACTCTAAACCCAACATGGTTTGTAGCAGCTCTTTGTAACTTGACAAAATAAAGGTGTTCTCCGTTTTGTCTCTATGATTTGTTTCCATTTCAAGTAGCCCTAAGCAGAGACTGTGGAAAAGCACTTTCATTGAGAGGGGTTTCCAAGCTTCTAAGAAATAACGAGTTTCCGAATTACCAGCAAATGTTTTTTCACCCAATCTCGATGATACTTGGTTTTGAAGATTGGTACACAAATCCCACTTGGCTCACCAAATTTTGTTCTTCTAGGTTGAAGCATTCGTCTACAGTAGCAGTTTTTATATTTAGGTTTCACTCTGTTCTCTGCTATATAGATAGATGAATTTGGAACTCTAAATCCCACATGGTTTGTAGTAGCTCTTTGAAACTTGACAAAATAAAGGAGATCTCAGTTTTGTCTCTATGGTTTTTTTCATCTTCAATTAGCCCTAGTCACAGATGGTGGAAAAGCACTTTCATTGAGAGGGGTTGCCAAGCTTCTAAGAAATAACGAGTTTCCGAAATACCAGCAAATATTTTTTCACCCAATCTTGATGATACTTGTTGGTAATGATCGGTACACAAATCCCACTTGACTCACCAAATTTTGTTCTTCTAGGTTGATACGTTCGTTTACAGTAGCAGTTTTTATTTTTAGGTTTCACTCTGTCTCTCCTATATAGATAGATGAATTTGGAACTCTAAATCCAACATAGTTTGTAGTAGCTCTTTGAAACTTGACAAAATAAAGGAGTTCTCAGTTTTGACTCTATGGTTTGTTTCCTCTTCATGTAGCCCTAGGCACAGACTGTGGAAAAGCACTTTCATTGAGAGGTGTTGCCAAGCTTCTAAGAAATAACGAGTTTCAGAAATACCAACAAATATTTTTTAACCCAATCTTGATGATACTTGGTGGTGATGATCAGTACACAAATCCAACATGGCTCACCAAATTTTGTTCTTCTAGGTTGAAGCCCTCGTCTACAGTAGCAATTTTTATATTTAGGTTTCACTCTGTTCTCTCCTATATAGATAGATGAATTTGGAACTCTAAATCCCACATGGTTTGTAGTAGCTCTTTGAAACTTGATAAAATAAAGGAGTTCTCAGTTTTGTCTCTATGGTTTGTTTCCTCTTCAATTAGCCCTGGCAAAGACTGTTGAAAAGTACTTTCATTGAGAGGGGTTGCCAAGCTTCTAAGAAATAACGAGTTTCAGAAATACCAATAAATATTTTTTCACCCAATCTTTATGATACTTGGTGGTGATGATCAGTACACAAATTCCACTTGGCTCACCAAATTTTGTTCTTCTAGGTTGAAGCGTTCGTCTACAGTAGCAATTTTTATATTTAGGTTTCACTCTGTTCTCTCCTATATAGACAGAAGAATTTGGAACTCTAAATTCAATATGGTTTGTAGTAGTTCTTTGAAACATGACAAAATAAAGGAGTTCTCAGTTTTGTCTCTATGATTTGTTTCCGCTTCAAGTAGCCCTAAGCAGAGACTGTGGAAAAGCACTTTCATTGAGAGGTGTTGCCAAGCTTCCAAGAAATTACGAGTTTCCGAAATACCAGCAAATATTTTGTCACCCAATATTCATGATAATTGGTGGTATTGATCGGTACACAAATCCCACGTGGGTCACCAATTACGTTCTGCTAGGTTGAAGCGTTCGTCTACAGTAGCAGTTTTTATATTTAGGTTTCACTCTGTTCTCTGCTATATAGATAGATGAATTTGGAACTCGAACTCCAACATGGTTTGTAGTAGCTCTTTGAAACTTGACAAAATAAAGGAGTTCTCAGTTTTGTCTCTAGGGTTTGTTTCCTCTTCAAGTAGCCGTAGACACAGACGGTGGAAAAGCAATTTCATTGAGAGGGGTTGCCAAGATTCTAAGATATAACGAGTTTTTGAAATACCAGCAAATATTTTTTAACCCAATGTTGATGATACTTGATGGTGAAGATCGGTACACAAATCCCACTTGGCTCACCAAATTTTGATCTTGTAGGTTGAAGCGTTCGTTTACAGTAGCAGTTTTTATATTTGGTTTTCACTCTGTTCTCTCCTATATAGATAGATGAATTTGGAACTCTAAATCCAATATGGTTTGTAGTAGCTCTTTGAAACTTTACAAAATAAAGGAGTTCTCAGTTTTTTCTCTATGATTCGTTTCTGCTTCAAGTAGCCCTAAGCAGAGACTGTGGAAAACCACTTAAATTGAGAATGGTTGCCAAGCTTCCAAGAAATTACGAGTTTCCAAAATACCAGCAAATATTTTTTCACCCAATCTTGATGATACGTGGTGGTAATGACAAGTCCACAAATCCCACTTGACTCACCAAATTTTGTTCTTCTAGGTTGAAGCGTTCGTTTACAGTAGCAGTTTTTATTTTTAGGTTTCACTCTGTTCTCTCCTATATAGGTAGATGAATTTGGAACTCTAAATCCAACATGGTTTGTAGTAGCTCTTTGAAACTTGACAAAATAAAGAAGTTCTCAGTTTTGTCTCTATGGTTTGTTTCCTCATCAAGTACCCCTAGAAACAGACTGTGGAAAAGCACTTTCATTGAGTGGGGCTGCCAAGCTTCTAGGAAATAACGAGTTTCCAAAATACCAGCAAATATTTATTCACGCAATCTTGATGACAATTGGTGGTAATGATCAGTACACAAATCCCACTTCGCTCACCAAATTGTGTTCTTTTAGTTTGAAGCAGTCGTCTACAGTAGCAGTTTTTATATTTAGGTTTCACTCTGTTCTCTCCTATATAGATAGATGAATTTGGAACTTTAAATCCAATATGGTTTGTAGTAGCTCTTTGAAACTTGACAAAGTAAAGGAGTTCTCAGTTTTGTCTCTATGATTTGTTTTCGCTTCATATAGCCCTAAGCAGAGACTGTGGAAAAGCACTTTATTGAAACGGGTTGCCAAGCTTCCAAGAAATTACGAGTTTCCGAAATACCAGCAAATATTTTTTCACCCAAGGTTGATGATACTTGGTGGTAATGACCAGTACACAAATCCCACTTGGCTCACCAAATTTTGTTCTTCTAGGTTGAAGCGTTCGTCTACTGTAGCAGTTTTTATTTTAGGTTTCCCTCTTTTATTTCCTATAGAGATAGATGAATTTGGAACTCTAAATCTAACATGGTTTGTAGTAGCTCTTTGAACCTTGACAAAATAAAGGAGTTCTCAGTTTTGTCTCTATGTTTTCTTTCCTCTTCAAGTAGACCTAGGCACAGACAGTGGAAAAGCACTTTCATTGAGAGGGGTTGCCAAGCTTCGAAGAAATAACGAGTTTCCGAAATACCAGCAAATATTTTTTCACCCAATCTTGATGATAATTGGTGGTAATGATGAGTACACAATTCCCACTTGGCTCACCAAATTTTGTTCTTCTAGGTTGAAGCGTTCGTTTTCAGTAGTAGTTTTTATTTTTAGGTTTCACTCTCTTCTCTGCTTTGTACATAGATGAATTTGGAACTCTAAATCCAACATGGTTTGTAGTAACTCTTTGAAACTTGACAAAATAAAGGAGTTCTCAGTTTTGTCTCAATGGTTTGTTTCCTCTTCAAGTACGTCTAGGAACAGACTGTGGAAAAGCACTTTCATTGAGTGGGGTTGCCAAGCTCTAAGAAATAACGAGTTTCCGAAATACCAGCAAATATTTTTTCACCCAATCTTTATGATACTTGGAGGTAAGAACAAGTACACAAATCCCACTTGGCTCACCAAATTTTGTTCTTCTAGGTTGAAGCGTTCTTCTACCTTAGCAGTTTTTATGTTTAGGTTTCCCTCTGTTCTCTCCTATATAGATTGATGAATTTGGAACTCTAAATCCAACATGGTTTGCAGTAGCTCTTTGAAACTTGACAAAATAAAGTAGTTCTCAGTTTTGTCTCTATGTTTTGTTTCCTCTTCAAGTAGTCCTAGGCACAGATGGTGGAAAAGCACTTTCATTGAGAGGGGTTGCCAAGCTTCTAAGAAATAACGAGTTTCCGAAATACCAGCAAATATTTTTTCACCCAATGTTGATGATACTTGGTGGTAATGATCAGTACACAAATCCCAGTTGGCTCACCAAATTTTGTTCTTCTAGGTTGAAGCGTTCGTCTACTGTAGCAGTTTTTATTTTAGGTTTCCCTCTGTTATTTCCTATAGAGATAGATGAATTTGGAACTCTATATCCAACATGGTTTGCAGTAGCTCTTTGAAACTTGACAAAATAAAGGAGTTCTCAGTTTTTTCTCTATGTTTTCTTTCCTCTTCAAGTAGACCTAGGCACAGACAGTGGAAAAGCACTTTCATTGAGAGGGGTTGCAAAGCTTCTAAGAAATAACGAGTTTCCGAAATACCAGCAAATATTTCTTCACCCAATCTTGATGATACTTGGTGGTAATGATGAGTACACAAATCCCACTTGCTCACCAAATTTTGTTCTTCTAGGTTGAAGCGTTCGTTTTCAGTAGTAGTTTTTATTTTTAGGTTTCACTCTGTTCTCTGCTATGTAGATAGATGAATTTGGATCTCTAAATCCAACATGGTTTGTAGTAGCTCTTTGAAACTTGACAAAATAAAGGAGTTCTCATTTTTTTCTCAATGGTTTGTTTCCTCTTCAAGTAACCCTAGGAACAGACTGTGGAAAAGCACTTTCATTGAGTGGGGTTGCCAATCTTCAAAGAAATAACGAGTTTCCGAAATACCAGCAAATATTTTTTCACGCAATCTTGAAGACACTTCGTGGTAATGATCAGTACACAAATCCCACTTGTCTCACCAAATTTTGTTCTTCTAGGTTGAAGCGTTCGTCTACAGTAGCAGTTTTTATATTTATGTTTCGCTCTGTTCTCTCCTATATAGACAGATGAATTTAACTCTAAATCCAACATGGTTTGTAGTAGCTCTTTGAAACTTGACAAAATAAAGGAGTTCTCAGTTTTGTCTCTATGATTTGTTTCCTCTTCAAGTACGCCTAGGAACAGACTGTGGAGAAGCACTTTCATTGAGTGGGGTTGCCAAGCTCTAAGAAATAACGAGTTTCCGAAATACCAGCAAATATTTTTTCACCCAATCTTTATGATACTTGGAGGTAAGGACAAGTACACAAATCCCACTTGGCTCACCAAATTTTGTTCTTCTTAGTTGAAGCGTTCTTCTACCTTAGCAGTTTTTATGTTTAGGTTTCCCTCTGTTCTCTCCTATATAGATTGATGAATTTGGAACTCTAAATCCAACATGGTTGCAGTAGCTCTTTGAAACTTGACAAAATAACGTAGTTCTAAGTTTTGTCTCTATGTATTGTTTCCTCTTCAAGTAGCCCCAGGCACAAACGTTGGAAAAGCACTTTCATTGAGAGGGGTTGCCAAGCTTCCAATAAATTATGAGTTTCCGAAATACCAGCAAATATTTTTTCACCCAATCTTGATGATACTTGGTGGTAATGATCGGTACCCAAATCCCACTTGACTCTAGAAATTTTGTTCTTCTAGGTTGATGCGTTCGTTTTTAGTAGCAATTTTTATTTTTAGGTTTCACTCTGTTCTCTCCTATATAGATAGATGAATTTGGAACTCTAAACCCAACATGGTTTGTAGCAGCTCTTTGTAACTTGACAAAATAAAGGTGTTCTCCGTTTTGTCTCTATGATTTGTTTCCATTTCAAGTAGCCCTAAGCAGAGACTGTGGAAAAGCACTTTCATTGAGAGGGGTTTCCAAGCTTCTAAGAAATAACGAGTTTCCGAATTACCAGCAAATGTTTTTTCACCCAATCTCGATGATACTTGGTTTTGAAGATTGGTACACAAATCCCACTTGGCTCACCAAATTTTGTTCTTCTAGGTTGAAGCATTCGTCTACAGTAGCAGTTTTTATATTTAGGTTTCACTCTGTTCTCTGCTATATAGATAGATGAATTTGGAACTCTAAATCCCACATGGTTTGTAGTAGCTCTTTGAAACTTGACAAAATAAAGGAGATCTCAGTTTTGTCTCTATGGTTTTTTTCATCTTCAATTAGCCCTAGTCACAGATGGTGGAAAAGCACTTTCATTGAGAGGGGTTGCCAAGCTTCTAAGAAATAACGAGTTTCCGAAATACCAGCAAATATTTTTTCACCCAATCTTGATGATACTTGTTGGTAATGATCGGTACACAAATCCCACTTGACTCACCAAATTTTGTTCTTCTAGGTTGATACGTTCGTTTACAGTAGCAGTTTTTATTTTTAGGTTTCACTCTGTCTCTCCTATATAGATAGATGAATTTGGAACTCTAAATCCAACATAGTTTGTAGTAGCTCTTTGAAACTTGACAAAATAAAGGAGTTCTCAGTTTTGACTCTATGGTTTGTTTCCTCTTCATGTAGCCCTAGGCACAGACTGTGGAAAAGCACTTTCATTGAGAGGTGTTGCCAAGCTTCTAAGAAATAACGAGTTTCAGAAATACCAACAAATATTTTTTAACCCAATCTTGATGATACTTGGTGGTGATGATCAGTACACAAATCCAACATGGCTCACCAAATTTTGTTCTTCTAGGTTGAAGCCCTCGTCTACAGTAGCAATTTTTATATTTAGGTTTCACTCTGTTCTCTCCTATATAGATAGATGAATTTGGAACTCTAAATCCCACATGGTTTGTAGTAGCTCTTTGAAACTTGATAAAATAAAGGAGTTCTCAGTTTTGTCTCTATGGTTTGTTTCCTCTTCAATTAGCCCTGGCAAAGACTGTTGAAAAGTACTTTCATTGAGAGGGGTTGCCAAGCTTCTAAGAAATAACGAGTTTCAGAAATACCAATAAATATTTTTTCACCCAATCTTTATGATACTTGGTGGTGATGATCAGTACACAAATTCCACTTGGCTCACCAAATTTTGTTCTTCTAGGTTGAAGCGTTCGTCTACAGTAGCAATTTTTATATTTAGGTTTCACTCTGTTCTCTCCTATATAGACAGAAGAATTTGGAACTCTAAATTCAATATGGTTTGTAGTAGTTCTTTGAAACATGACAAAATAAAGGAGTTCTCAGTTTTGTCTCTATGATTTGTTTCCGCTTCAAGTAGCCCTAAGCAGAGACTGTGGAAAAGCACTTTCATTGAGAGGTGTTGCCAAGCTTCCAAGAAATTACGAGTTTCCGAAATACCAGCAAATATTTTGTCACCCAATATTCATGATAATTGGTGGTATTGATCGGTACACAAATCCCACGTGGGTCACCAATTACGTTCTGCTAGGTTGAAGCGTTCGTCTACAGTAGCAGTTTTTATATTTAGGTTTCACTCTGTTCTCTGCTATATAGATAGATGAATTTGGAACTCGAACTCCAACATGGTTTGTAGTAGCTCTTTGAAACTTGACAAAATAAAGGAGTTCTCAGTTTTGTCTCTAGGGTTTGTTTCCTCTTCAAGTAGCCGTAGACAAAGACGGTGGAAAAGCAATTTCATTGAGAGGGGTTGCCAAGATTCTAAGATATAACGAGTTTTTGAAATACCAGCAAATATTTTTAACCCAATGTTGATGATACTTGATGGTGAAGATCGGTACACAAATCCCACTTGGCTCACCAAATTTTGATCTTGTAGGTTGAAGCGTTCGTTTACAGTAGCAGTTTTTATATTTGGTTTTCACTCTGTTCTCTCCTATATAGATAGATGAATTTGGAACTCTAAATCCAATATGGTTTGTAGTAGCTCTTTGAAACTTTACAAAATAAAGGAGTTCTCAGTTTTTTCTCTATGATTCGTTTCTGCTTCAAGTAGCCCTAAGCAGAGACTGTGGAAAACCACTTAAATTGAGAATGGTTGCCAAGCTTCCAAGAAATTACGAGTTTCCAAAATACCAGCAAATATTTTTTCACCCAATCTTGATGATACGTGGTGGTAATGACAAGTCCACAAATCCCACTTGACTCACCAAATTTTGTTCTTCTAGGTTGAAGCGTTCGTTTACAGTAGCAGTTTTTATTTTTAGGTTTCACTCTGTTCTCTCCTATATAGGTAGATGAATTTGGAACTCTAAATCCAACATGGTTTGTAGTAGCTCTTTGAAACTTGACAAAATAAAGAAGTTCTCAGTTTTGTCTCTATGGTTTGTTTCCTCATCAAGTACCCCTAGAAACAGACTGTGGAAAAGCACTTTCATTGAGTGGGGCTGCCAAGCTTCTAGGAAATAACGAGTTTCCAAAATACCAGCAAATATTTATTCACGCAATCTTGATGACAATTGGTGGTAATGATCAGTACACAAATCCCACTTCGCTCACCAAATTGTGTTCTTTTAGTTTGAAGCAGTCGTCTACAGTAGCAGTTTTTATATTTAGGTTTCACTCTGTTCTCTCCTATGTAGATAGATGATTTTGGAACTCTAAATACAATATGGTTTGTAGTAGCTCTTTGAAACTTGACAAAGTAAAGGAGTTCTCAGTTTTGTCTCTATGATTGTTTCCGTTTCATGTAGCCCTAAGCAGAGACTGTGGAAAAGCACTTTCATTGAAAGGGGTTGCCAAGCTTCCAAGAAATTACGAGTTTCAGAAATACTAGCAAATATTTTTTTACCCAAGTTGATGATACGTGGTGGTAATGATCGGTACACAAATCCAACTTGGCTCAGCAAATTTTGTTCTTCTAGGTTGAAGCGTTCGTCTACTGTAGCAGTTTTTATATTTAGGTTTCCCTCTGTTCTCTCCTATATAGATAGAGGAATTTTGAACTCTAAATCCAACATGGTTTGCAGTAGCTCTTTGAAACTTGAGAAAATAACGTAGTTCTCAGTTTTGTCTCTATGTTTTGTTTCCTCTTCATGTAGTCCTAGGCACAGACTGTGGAAAAGCACTTTCATTGAGAGGGTTGCCAAGCTTCTAAGAAATAACGAGTTTCCGAAATACCAGCAAATATTTTTTCACCGAATCTTTATGATACTTTTTGGTAATGATCAGTACACAAATCCCACTTGGCTCACCAAATTTTGTTATTCTAGGTTGAGCGTTCGTCTACAGTAGCAGATTTATATTAGGTTTCACTCTGTTCTCTCCTATATAGAAAGATGAATTCGGAACTCTAAATCCAATATGGTTTGTAGTAGCTCTTTGAAACTTGACAAAATAAAGGAGTTCTCAGTTTTGTCTCTATGGTTTGATTCCTCTTCAAGTAGCCCTAGGCACAGATGGTGGAAAAGCACTTTCATTGAGAGGGTCTGCCAAGATTCTAAGAAATAACGAGTTTCCGAAATACCAGCAAATATTTTTTCACCCAATGTTGATGATAATTGGGGGTAATGATCAGTACACAAATCCCACTTGGCTCACCAAATTTTGTTCTTGTAGGTTGAAGCGTTCGTCTACTGTAGCAGTTTTTATATTTAGATTTCCCTCTGTTCTCTCCTATATAGATAGATGAATTTGGAACTCTAAATCCAACATGCTTTGCAGTTGCTCTAAGAAACTTGACAAAATAAAGTAGTTCTCAGTTTTGTCTCTATGTTTTGTTTCCTCTTCAGGTAGACCTAGGCACAGATTGTGGAAATGCATTTTCATTGAGAGGCATTGCCAATCTTCTAAGAAATAACGAGTTTCTGAAATACCAGCAAATGTTTTTTCACCCAATCTTGATGATACTTGGTGGTAAGGACAAGTACACAAATCCCAGAACGCTCACCAAATTTTGTTCTTCTAGGTTGAAGAATTCCTCTACAGTAGCAGTTTTTATTTTTAGGTTTCACTCTGTTCTCTCCTATATAGATAGATGAATTTGGAATTCTAAATCCAACATGGTTTGTAGTAGCTCTTTGAAACTTGACAAAATAAAGGAGTTCTCAGTTTTGTCTCTATGATTTTTTCCGCTTCAAGTAGCCCTATGCAGAGACTGTGGAAAAGCACTTTCATTGAGAGAGGTGGCCAGGCTTCCAAAAAATTACGAGTTTCCAAAATACCAGCAAATATTTTTTCACCGAATCTAGATGATACTTGGTGGTAATGATCAGTACACAAATCCCACTTGGCTCACCAAATTTTGTTCTTCTAGGTTGAAGCGTTCCTTTACAGTAGAGGTTTTTATTTTTAGGTTTCCCTCTGTTATCTTTTATAGAGATAGATGAATTTGGAACTCTAAATCCAACATGGTTTGCAGTAGCTCTTTGAAACTTGACAACATAAGGTACTTCTCAGTTTTGTCTCTATGTTTTGTTTTCTCTTCAAGTAGTCCTAGGCACAGACTGTGGAAAAGCACTTTCATTGAGAGGGTTTGCCAAGCTTCTAAGAAATAACGAGTTTCCGAAATAGCAGCAAATATTTTTTCACCCAATGTTGATGATACTTGGTGGTAATGATCAGTACACAAATCCCACTTGGCTCACCAAATTTTGTTCTTCTAGGTTGAAGCGTTCGACTACTGTAGCAGTTTTTACATTTAGGTTTCACTCTGTTCTCTTCAATATAGACAGATTAATTTGGAACTCTAAATACAATATGGTTTGTAGTAACTCGTTGAAACTTGACAAAATAAAGGAGTTCTCAGTTTTGTCTCTATGGTTTGTTTCGTCTTCAAGTAGCCCTAGGCAGAGACGGTGGAAAAGCACTTTCATTTAGAGGGGTTGCCAAGCTTCTAAGAAATAATGAGTATTCGAAATACCAGCAAATATTTTTTCACCCAATGTTGATGATATTTCGTGGTAATGATGAGTACACAAATCCCACTTGGCTCACCAAATTTTGTTCTTCTAGGTTGAAGTGTTCGTCTACTGTAGCAGTTTTTATATTTAGGTTTCACTCTGTTCTCTCCTATATAGATAGATGAATTTGGAACTCTAAATCCAAAATAGTTTGCAGTAGCTCTTTGAAACTTGACAAAATAAATGAGTTCTCAGTTTTGTCTCTATGATTTGTTTCTGCTTCATGTAGCCCTAAGCAGAGACTGCGGGAAAGCCCTTTCATTGCAAAGGGTTGCCAAGCTTCCAAGAAAAAACGAGTTTCCGAAGTAGCAGCAAATATTTTTTCACCAAATGTTGATGATACGTTGTGGTAATGACAAGTACACAAATCCCACTTGCCTCACCAAATTTTGTTCTTCTAGGTTGAAGCGTTCGTCTACAGTAGAAGTTTTTATAATTAGTTTTCCCTCTGTTCTCTCCTATATAGATAGATGAATTTGGAACTCTAAATCCAACATGGTTTGTAGTAGCTCTTTGAAACTTGACAATGTAAAGGAGTTCTCAGTTTTGTCTCTATGATTTGTTTCCGCTTCAAGTAGCCCTACGGAGAGACTGTGGAAAAGCACTTTTATTGAGAGGGGTTGCCAAGCTTCCAAGAAATTACGCGTTTCCGAAATACCAGCAAATATTTTTTCACCAAACCTTGATGATACTTGGTGGTCATGATCAGTACACAAACCCAAGTGGCTCACCAAATTTTGTTCTTCTAGGTAAAAGCGTTCGTTTACAGTAGCAGTTTTTATATTTAGGTTTCACTCTGTTCTCTCCAATATAGATAGATGAATTTGGAACACTAAATCCAACCTGGTTTGTAGTAGCTCTTTGAAACTTGACAAGATAAAGGAGTTCTCAGTTTTGTCTCTATGGTTTGTTTCCTCTTCAAGTAGCCCTAAGCAGAGACTGTGGAAAAGAACTTTCACTGAGTGGGGTAGCCAAGCTTCTAAGAAACTACGAGTTTCCGAAATACCAGCAAATATTTTTTCACCGAATCTTGATGATACTTGGTGGTAATGATCAGTATACAAATTCCACTTGGTCATCAGATTTTGTTCTTCAAGGTTGAAGCGTTTGTTTACAGCAGCAGTTTTTATATTTAGGTTTAACTCTGTTCTCTCCTACATAATAGATGAATTTGGAACACTAAATCCAACCTGGTTTGTAGTAGATCTTTGAAACTTGACCAAATAAAGGAGTTCTCAGTTTTGTCTCTATGGTTTGTTTCCTCTTCAAGTAGCCCTAGGCACAGACTGTGGAAAAGCACTTTCATTGAGAGGGGTTGCCAAGCTTCTAAGAAATAACGAGTTTCCGATATACCAGCAAATATTTTTTCACCCCAATCTTGATGATACTTGGTGGTAAGGATCGGTACACAAATCCAACTTGGCTCTCCAAATTTGGTTCTTCTAGGTTGAAGCGTTCGTCTACAGGGCTAGATTTAATATTTAGGTTTCGCTCTGTTCTCTCCTATATAGATAGATGAATTTGGAACTCTAAATCCAACATGGTTTGTAGTAGCTCTTTGAAACCTGACGAATTAAAGGAGTTCTCAGTTTGGTCTGAATGATTTGTTTCTGCTTCAAGTAGCCCGAAGCAGAGACTGTGGAAAAACACTTCCATTGAGAGGGGTTGCGAAGCTTCTAAGAAATAACGATTTTCCGAAATACCAGCAAATATTTTTTTCACCTAATCTGGATGATACGTGGTGGTAATGACAGTACACAAATCCCACTTGGCTCACCAAATTTTGTTCTTCTAGGTTGAAGCGTTCGTTTACAATAGCAGTTTTTATTTTTATGTTTCACTCTGTTCTCTCCAATATAGATAGATGAATTTGGAATTCTAAATCCAACATGGTTTGTAGTAGCTCTTTGAAACTTGACAAAATAAAGGAGTTCTCAGTGTTGTCTCTATGGTTTGATTCCTCATCAAGTAGCCCTAGGCACAGACGGTGGAAAAGCACTTTCAATGAGAGGGGTTGCAAAGCTTCTAAGAAATAACGAGTTTCCGAAATACCAGCAAATATTTTTTCACCGAATCTTGATGATACTTGGTGGTAATGACAAGTCCACAAATCCCACTTGGCTCACCAAATTTTGTTCTTCTAGGTTGAAACGTTCGTTTACAGTAGCAGTTTTTATTTTTAGGTTTCACTCTGTTCTCTCCTATATAGATAGATGAATTTGGAACCCTAATCCAACATGGTTTGTAGTAGCTCTGTGAAACTTCACAATAAAGGAGTTCTCAGTTTTGTCTCTATGGTTTGTTTCCTCTTCAAGTAGCCCTAGGCACAGACTGTGGAAAAGCACTTTCCTTGAGGGTGTTTCCAAGCTTTTTAAGAAATAACGAGTTTCCGAAATACCAGCAAAATATTTTCACCCAATCTTGATGATACTTGGTGGTAAGGATCGTTACACAAATCACTCTTGACTCACCAACATTTTGTTCTTCTAGGTAGAAGCGTTGGTTTACAGTAGAAGTTTATATATTTAGGTTTCCCTCTGTTCTCTCCTATATAGATAGATGAATTTGGAACTATAAATCAAACATGGTGTGTAGTAGCTCTTTGATACTTGACAAAATAAAGGAGTTCTCAGTTTTGTCTCTATGATTTGTTTACTCTTCAAGTAGCCCTAGGCACATACGGATAAAAGCCCTTTTATTGAGAGGGGTTGCCAAGCTTCTAAGAAATAACGATTTTCCAAAATACCAGCAAATATTCTTTCACCCAATCTTGCTGATACTTGGTGGTAATGATCAGTACACAATTCCCACTTGGCTCACCAAATTTTTTTTCTTCTAGGGATGAAGCGTTCGTTTACAGTAGCAGTTTTATTTTTAGGTTTCACTCTGTTCTCTCCTATAAAGATAGATGAATTTGGAACTCTAAATCCAACATGGTTTGCAGTAGCTCTTTGAAACTTGACAAAATAAAGGAGTTCTCAGTTTTGTCTCTATGGTTTGTTTCCTCTTCAAGTAGCCCTAATCAGAGACTGTGAAAAGCACTTTCATTGAAGGAGGTTGAACGCTTCAAGAAATTACAATTTTCCGAAATACCAGCAAATATATTTTCACCCAATCTTGATGATACTTGGTGGTAATGATCACTACAAAAATCTCACGTGGCTCACCAAATTTTGTTTCTTCTAGGTTGAAGCGTTCGTCTACAGTAGCAGTTTTTATATTTAGGTTTCTCTCTGTTCTCTCCTATAGATAGATGAATTTGGAACTCTAAATCCAACATGGCTTGTAGTAGCTCTTTGAAACTTGACAAAATAAAGGATTTCTAAATTTTGTCTCTAAGGTTTGTTTTCTCTTCAAGTAGACTAGGCAAAGACTGTGGAAAAGCACTTTCATTGAGAGGTGTTGCCAAGCTTCTAAGAAATAACGAGTTTCCGAAATACCAGCAAATATTTTTTCACCCATCTGGATGATACTTTGTGGTAATGATCAGTTATCAAATCGCACTTGGTTCTCCAGATTTTGTTCTTGTAGTTTGAAGCGTTCGTCTACAGTAGCAGTTTTTATTTTAGGTTTCTCTCTGTTCTCTCCATATAGATAGATGAATTTGGAACTCTAAATCCATCATGGTTTGCAGTAGCTCTTTGAAACTTGAGAAAAAAATGGAGTTCTCAGTTTTGTCTCTATGGATTGCATCCTCTTCAAGTAGCCCTAAGCAGAGACTGTGAAAAAGCACTTTCATTTAAAGGGGTTGCAAAGCTTCCAAGAATTACGAGGTTCCGAAATACCAGCACATATATTTTCACCCAATCTTGATGGTACGTGGTGGTAATGACAAATACACAAATCCCACTTGGCTCACCAAATTTTGTTCTTCTAGGTTGAAGCGTTCGTCTACAGTAGTAGTTTTTATATTTAGGTTTCACTCTGTTCTCTCCTATATTGATAGACCAATTTGGAACTCTAAATCCAACATGGTTTGCAGTAGCTCTTTGAAATAAGACAAATATAGTAGTTCTCAGTTTTGTCTCTTTGATTTGTTTCCTATTCAACTAGCCCTAAGCACAGACTGTGGAAAAGCACTTTCATTGAGAGGGGTTGCCAAGCTTCTAAGAAATAACGAGTTTCTGAAATACCAGCAAATATTTTCTCACACAATCCTGATGATACGTGGTGTTAATGACAAGTCCACAAATCCCACTTGGCTCACCAAATTTTGTTCTTCTAGGTTGAAAGTGTTCGGCTACCAGTAGCAGTTTTTATATTTAGGTTTCACTATGTTCTCTCCTATATAGATAGACGAATTTGGAACTCTAAATCCAACATGGTTTGTAGTAGTTCTTTGAAACTTGACAAAATAAAGGAGTTCTCAATTTTGTCTCTATTATTTGTTTCCTCTTCAAGTAGCCCTAGGCACAGACTGTGGAAAAGCACTTTCATTGAGAGGGGTTGCCAAGCTTCCAAGGAATTACGAGTTTCCGAAATACCAGCAAATATTTTTTCACCAATCTTGATGATACTTGGTGGTAATGATTAGTACACAATCCCACTTGACTCACCAAATTGTGTTCTTCTAGGTTGATGAGTTCGTTTTCAGTAGCAGTTTTTATTTTTAGGTTTCACTCTGTTCTCTCCTATATTGATAGATGAATTTGGAACTCTAAATCGAACATGGTTTGTTGTAGCTCTTTGAAACTTGACAAAATAAAGGAGTTCTCAGTTTTGTCTCTATGATTGGTTTCCACTTCAAGTAGCCTTAAGCAGAGACTGTGGAAAATCACTTTCATTGAGAGGGGTTGCCATCTTCCAAGAAATTACGGGTTTCCGAAATACCAGCAAATATTTTTTCACCCAATCTTGATGATACTTGGTGGTAATGATCTGCACAGAAATCCACTTGGCTCACCAAATTTTGTTCTTCTAGGTTTAAGCGTTCGTCTACAGTAGCAGTTTATATATTTAGGTTTCACTCTGTTCTCTGCTATATAGATAGATGAATTTGGAACTAAATCCATCATGGATTGTAGGGGCTCTTCGAAACTTGACAAAATAAAGGAGTTCTCAGTTTTGTCTCTATGGTTTGTTTCCTCTTCAAGTAGCCCTAGGCACAGACTGTGGAAAAGCACTTTCATTGAGAGGGGTTGTCAAGCTTCTAAGAAATAACGAGTTTCCGAAATACCAGCAAATATTTTTTCATCCAATGATATTATTTGGTGGTAATGACAAGTACACAAATCCCACTTGGCTCACCAAATTTGTTCTTCTAGGTTGAAGCGTTCGTCTACACTAGCAGTTTTATATTTAGGTTTCACTCTGCTCTCTGCTATATAGATAGATGAATTTGGAACTCTAAATCCAAGATGGTTGTAGTAGCTCTGTGAAACTTGACAAAGTAAAGGAGTTCTCAGTTTTGTCTCTATGATTTGTTTCAGCTTCATGTAGCACTAAGCAGAGACTGTGGAAAAGCACTTTCATTGAAAGGGTTGCCATGCTTCCAAGAAATTACGAGTTTCCGAAATACCAGCAAATATTTTGTCTCCCAATGTTGTTGATACGTGGTGGTAATGATTGGTACACAAAATCCCACTTGGCTCACCAAATTTTGTTCTTCTAGGTTGAAGCGTTCGTCTACAGTAGAAGTTTTTATATTTAGGTTTCACTCTGTTCTCTGCAATATAGATAGATGAATTTGGAACTCTAAATCCAACATGGTTTGTAGTAGCTCTTTGAAACTTGACAAAATAATGGAGTTCTCAGTTTTGTCTCTATGGTTTGTTTCCTCTTCAAGTAGCATTAGGCACAGACTGTGGAAAACCACTTTCATTGAGAGGGGTTGCCAAGCTTCTAAGAAATAACGAGTTTCCGAAATACCAGCAAATATTTTTTCACCCAATCTTGATGATACTTTTTGGTGATGATCAGTAAACAAATTCACACTTGGCTCACCAAATTTTGTTCTTCTAGGTTGAAGCGTTCGCAATTTTTATATTTCGGTTTCAATCTGTTCTCTCCAATATAGATAGATGAATTTGGAACTCTAAATCCAACATGGTTTGTAGTAGCTCTTTGAAACTTGACAAAATAAAGGAGTTCTCAGTTTTGTCTCTATGGTTTGTTTCCTCTTCAAGTAGCCCTAGGCACAGACTGTGGAAAAGCACTTTCATTGAGAGGGGTTGCCAAGTTTCTAAGAAATAACGTGTTTCCGAAATACCAGCAAATATTTTTTCACCCAATCTTTATGATACTTGGAGGTAAGGACAAGTACACAAATCCCACTTGGCTCACCAAACTTTGTTCTTCTAGGTTGAAACATTCGTCTACAGTAGCAGTTTTTATTTTACGTTTTACTCTGTTCTCTCCTATATAGATAGATGAATTTGGAACACTAAATCCAACATGGTCTGTAGTAGCTCTGTGAACTTGACAAGTAAAGGAGTTCTCAGTTTTGTCTCTATTATTTGTTTGAGCTTCATGTAGCACTAAGCAGAGACTGTGGAAAAGCACTTTCATTGAAAGGGGTTGCAAGCTTCCAAGAAATCATGAGTTTCCGAAATACCAGCAAATATTTTGTCTCCCAATGTTGATGATACGTGGTGGTAATGATCGGTACACAAATCCCCACTTGGCTCACCAAATTTTGTTTTTCTAGGTTGAAGCGTTCGACTACAGTAGCAGTTTTGATATTTAGGTTTCACTCTGTTCTCTGCTATATAGATAGATGAATTTGGAACTCTAAATCCAACATGATTTGTAGTAGCTCTTTGAAACTTGACAAAATAAAGAGTTCTCAGTTTTGTCTCTATTTTTTGTTTCCTCTTCAAGTAGCAATAGGCACAGACGGTGGAAAAGCACTTTCATTTAGAGGGTTGCCAAGCTTCTAAGAAATAAACGAGTTTCCGAAATACCAGCAAATATTTTTTCACGCAATCTTGATGACACTTGGTGGTAATGATCTGTACACAAATCCCACTTGGCTCACCAAATTTTGTTCTTCTAGGTTTAAGCGTTTGTCTACAGTAGCAGTATTTATATTTAGGTTTCACTCTGTCTCTCTTATATAGATAGATGAATTTGGAATTCTAAATCCAATATGGTTTGTAGTAGCTCTTTGAAACTTGACAAAGTAAAGGAGTTCTCAGTTTTGTCTCTGTGATTTGTTTCAGCTTCATGTAGCACTAAGCAGAGACTGTGGAAAAGCACTTTCATTGAAAGGGGTTGCCAAGCTTCCAAGAAATCAAGAGGTTTCCGAAATACCAGCAAATTATTTTGTCTCCCAATGTTGATGATACGTGGTGGTAATGAACGGTACACAAATCCCACTTGGCTCACCAAATTTTGTTCTTCTAGGTTTTAGCGTTCGTCTACAGTAGCAGTTTTTATATTTAGGTTTCACTCTGTCTCTCTTTATAGATAGATGAATTTGGAATTCTAAATCCAATATTGTTGTAGTAGATCTTTGAAACTTGACAAAGTAAAGGAGTTCTCAGTTTTGTCTCTATGATTTGTTTCCGCTTCATGTAGCCCTACGCAGAGACTGTGGAAAAGCACTTTCATTGAAAGGGGTTGCCGAGCTTCCAAGAAATTACGATTTTCCGAAATACCAGCAAATTTTTTTTCACCCAATGTTTATGATACGTGGTGGTAATGATCAGTACACAAATCCCACTTGGCTCACATATTTTGTTCTTCCTAGGTTGAAGCGTTCGTCTAGAGTAGCAGTTTTTATATTTAGGTTTCACTATATTCTCTGCTATAAAGATAGATGAATTTGGAAATCGAAAACCAACATGGTTTGTAGTAGCTCTGTGAATCTTGACAAAGTAAAGGAGTTCTCAGTTTTGTCTCGATGATTTGTTTCAGCTTCATGTAGCACTAAGCAGAGACTGTGGAAAAGCACTTTCATTGAAAGGGGTTGCCAAGTTTCCAAGATATCAGGAGTTTCCGAAATACCAGCAAATATTTTGTCTCCCAAAGTTGATGATACGTTGTGGTAATGATCGGTACACAAATCCCACTTGGCTCACCAAATTTTGTTCTTCTAGGTTGAAGTGTTCGACTACAATAGCAGTTTTCATATTTAGGTTTCACTCTGTCTCTGCTATATAGATAGATGGATTTGGAACTCTAAATCCAACATGGTTTGTTGTAGCTCTTTGAAAGTTGACATAATAATGGAGTTCACAGTTTTGTCTCTATGGTTGTTTCCTCTTCGAGTAGCCATAGGCACAGACTGTGGAAAACCACTTTCATTGAGAGGGGTTGCCAAGTTTCTAAGAAATAACGAGTTTCCGAATTACAAGCAAATATATTTTCACCCAGTCTTGATAATACTTGGTGGTGATGATCAGTACACGAATCCCACTTGGCTCACCATATTTTGTTCTTCTAGGTTGAAGCGTTCGTCTACAGTAGCAGTTTTTATATTTAGGTTCACTCTATTCTCTGCTATAAAGATAGATGAATTTGGAACACTGAATCGAACATGGTTTGTTGTAGCTCTTTTAAACTTGACAAAATAAAGGAGTTCTCAGTTTTGTCTCTATGATTTGTTTCCGCTTCAAGTAGCCTTAAGCAGAGACTGTGGAAAAGCACTTTCATTGAGAGGGGTTGCCAAGCTTCCAAGAAATTACGAGTTTCCGAAATACCAGCAAATATTTTTTCACCCAATCTTGATGATACTTGGTCGAAATGATCAGTACACAAATCACACTTGGCTCACGAAGTTTTGTTCTTCTAGGTTGAAGCATTCGTCTACAGTAGCAGTTTTTATATTTATTTTTCACTCTGTTCTCTGCTATATAGATAGATGAATTTGGAACTCTAAATCCATCATGGTTTGTAGTGGCTCTTCGAAACTTGACAAAATAAAGGAGTTCTCAGTTTTGTCTCTATGGTTTGTTTCCTCTTCAAGTAGCCCTAGGCACAGACTGTGGAAAAGCACTTTCATTGAGAGGGGTTGACAAGCTTCTAAGAAATAACGAGTTTCCGAAATACCAGCAAATATTTTTTCATCCAATGATGATATTTGGTGGTAATGACAAGTACACAAATCCCACATGGCTCACCAAATTTTGTTTTTCTAGGTTTAAGCGTTCATCTACAGTAGCCGTTTTTATATTTAGGTTTCACTCTGTCTCTCCTATATAGATAGATGAATTTGGAATTCTAAATCCAATATGGTTTATAGTAGCTCTTTGAAACTTGACAAAGTAAAGGAGTTCTCAGTTTTGTCTCTATGATTTGTTTCCGCTTCATGTAGCCCTAAGCAGAGAATGTGGAAAATCACTTTCATTGAAAGGGGTTGCCGAGCTTCCAAGAAATTACGAGTTTCCGAAATACCAGCAAATATTTTTTCACCCAATGTTTATGATACGTGGTGGTAATGATCGGTACACAAATCCCACTTGGCTCACCATATTTTGTTCTTCTAGGTTGAATCTTTCGTCTACAGTAGCAGTTTTAATATTTACGTTTCACTCTATTCTCTGCTATAAAGATAGATGAATTTGGAACTCTAAATCCAACATGGTTTGTAGTAGCTCTTTGAAACTTGACAAAAAAAAGGAGTTCTCGGTTTTGTCTCTATGGTTTGTTTCCTCTTCAAGTAGCCCTAGGCACAGATTGTGGAAAAGCACTTTCATTGAGAATGGTTGCCAAGCTTCTAAGAAATAACGAGTTTCCGTAATACCAGCAAATATTTATTCATCCAATCTTGTTGATACTTGGTGGTGATGATCAGTACACAAATCCCACTTGGCTCACTAAATTTTGTTCTTCTAGGTTGAAGCGTTAGTCTACAGTAGCAATTTTTACATTTAGGTTTTAATTTGTTCTCTCCTATATGGATAGATTAATTTGGAACTCTAAATCCAACATGGATGGTAGTAGCTCTTTGAAACTTGACAAAATAAAGGAGTTCTCAGTTTTGTCTCTATGGTTTGTTTCCTCTTCAAGTAGCCCTAGGCACAGACTGTGGAAAAGCACTTTCATTGAGAGGCGTTGCCAAGCTTCCAAGAAATTAGAGTTTCCGAAATACCAGCAAATATTTTTTCACCCAATCTTGATGATACTTGGTGCTAATGATCAGTACACAAATCCCACTTGAGTCACCAAACTTTGTTCTTCTAGGTTGATGCGTTCGTTTTCAGTAGCAGTTTTTATTTTTAGGTTTCACTCTGTTCTGTCCTATATAGATAGATGAATTTGGTACACTAAATCAAACATGGTTTGTAGTAGCTCTTTGAAACTTGACAAAATAATGGAGTTGTCAGTTTTGTCTCTATGTTTTGTATCCCCTTCAAATAGCCCTAAGCTAGACTGTGGAAAAGCACTTTCTTTGAGAGGGGTTGCCAAGCTTCCAAGAAATTACGAGTTTCCGAAATACCATCAAATATTTTTTCACCCAATCTTGATGATACTTGGTGGAAATGATCAGTACACAAATCACACTTGGCTCACCAAATTTTGTTCTTCTAGGTTGAAGCTTTCGTCTACAGTAGCAGTTTTTATATTTAGGTTTCACTCTGTTCTCTGCTATATAGATAGATGAATTTGGAACTCTAAATCAATCATGGTTTGTAGTAGCTATTTGAAACTTGACAAAAGAAAGGAGTTCTCAATTTTGTCTCTATTGCTTGTTTCCTCTTCAATTAGCCCTAGGCACCGACGGTGGAAAAGCACTTTCATTGAGAGGGGTTGCCAAGCTTCTAAGAAATAATGAGTTTCCGAAATACCAGCAAATATTTTTTCACCCAATGTTGATAATACTTGGTGGTAATGATCAGTACTCAAATCCCACTTGGCTCACCAAATTTTGTTATTCTAGGTTGAAGCATTCGTCTACCTTAGCAGTTTTTATATTTAGGTTTCACTCTGTTCTCTCCTATATAGATAGATATATTTGGAACTCTAAATCCAACATGGTTTGTAGTAGCTCTTTGAAACTTGACAAAATAAAGGAGTTCTCAGTTTTGTCACTATGATTTGTATCAGCTTCAAGTAGCCCTAAGCAGAGACTGTGGAAAAGCACTTTCATTGAGAGGGGTTGCCAAGCTTCTAAGAAATAACCTGTTTCCGAAATTCCAGCAAATATTTTTTCACGCAATCTTGATGACACTTGGTTTTAATGATCTGTACACAAATCCCACTTGGCTCACCAAATTTTGTTCTTCTAGGTTTAAGCGTTCTTCTACAGTAGCATTTTTTATATTTAGGTTTCACTCTGTCTCTCCTATATAGATAGATGAATTTGGAATTCTAAATCCAATATGGTTTGTGGTAGCTCTTTGAAACTTGACAAAGTAAAGGAGTTCTCAGTTTTGTCTCTATGATTTGTTTCCGCTTCATGGAGCCCTAAGCAGAGAATGTGGAAAAGCACTTTCATTGAAAGGGGTTGCTGAGCTTCCAAGAAATTACGAGTTTCCGAAATACCAGCAAATATTTTTAAACCCAATGTTTATGATACGTGGTGGTAATGATCGGTACACAAATCCCACGTGGCTCACCATATTTTGTTCTTCTAGGTTGAAATGTTCGTCTAGAGTAGAAGTTTTTATATTTACCTTTCACTCTATTCTCTGCTACAAAGATAGATGAATTTGGAAGTCTAAATCCGACGTGGTTTGTAGTAGCTCTTTGAAACTTGACAAAATAAAGCAGTTCTCGGTTTTGTCTCTATGGTTTGTTTCAACTTCAAGTAACCCTAGGCACAGATTGTGGAAAAGCACTTTCATTGAGAGGGGTTGCCAAGCTTCTAAGAAATAACGAGTTTCCGAAATACCAGCAAATATTTATTCATTAAATCTTGTTGATACTTGGTGGTGATGATCAGTACACAAATCCCACTTGTCTCACTAAATTTTGTTCTTCTAGGTTGAAGCTTTCGTCTACAGTAGCAATTTTTATATTTAATTTTTAATTTGTTCTTTCCTATATACATAGATGAATCTGGAACTCTAAATCCAACATGGTTTGTAGTAGCTCTTTGAAACTTGACAAAATAAAGGAGTTCTCAATTTTGTCTCTGTGGTTTGTTTCCTCTTCAAGTAGCCCTAAGCACAGACTTTGGAAAAGCACTTTCATTGAGAGGCGTTGCCAAGCTTCCAAGAAATTAGAGTTTCCGAAATACCAGCAAATATTTTTCACCCAATCTTGATGATACTTGGTGGTAATGATCAGTACACAAATCCCACTTGACTCACCAAACGTTGTTCTTCTAGGTTGATGCGTTCGTTTTCAGTAGCAGTTTTTATTTTTAGGTTTCACTCTGTTCTGTCCTATACAGATAGATGAATTTGGAACAATAAATCGAACATGGTTTGTAGTAGCTCTTTGAAACTTGACAAAATAAAGGAGTTCTCAGGTTTGTCTTTATGGTTTGTATCCCCTTCACGTAGCCCTAAGCTAGACTGTGGAAAAGCACTTTCATTGAGAGGGATTGCCAAGCTTCCAAGAAATTACGAGTTTCCGAAATTCCAGCAAATATTTTTTCACCCAATCTTGATGATACGTGGTGGTAATGACAAGTCCACAAATCCCACTTGGCTCACCAAATTTTGTTCTTCTAAGTTGAAGTGTTCGTTTACAGTAGCAGTTTTTATTTTTAGGTTTCACTCTGTTCTCTCCTATATTGATAGATGAATTTGGAACTCTAAATCGAACATGGTTTGTTGTAGCTCTTTGAAACTTGACAAAATAAAGGAATTCTCAGTTTTGTCTCTCTGATTTGTTTCCGCTTCAAGTAGCCTTAAGCAGAGATTGTGGAAAAGCACTTTCATAGAGAGGGGTTGCCAAGCTTCCAAGAAATTATGAGTTTCTGAAATACCATCAAATATTTTTTCAACCAATCTTGATGATACTTGGTGGTAATGATCAGTACACAAATCACACTTGGCTCACCAAATTTTGTTCTTCTAGGTTGAAACGTTCGTCTACAGCAGCAGTTTTTATATTTAGGTTTCACTCTGTTCTCTGCTATATAGATAGATGAATTTGGAACTCTAAATCAATCATGGTTTGTAGTGGCTCTTCGAAACTTGACAAAATAAAGGAGTTCTCAGTTTTGTCTCTATGGTTTGTTTCCTCTTCAAGTAGCCCTAGGCACAGACTGTGGAAAAGCACTTTCATTGAGGGGGGTTGCCAAGCTTCTAAGAAATAACGAATTTCCGAAATACCAGCAAATTTTTTTTCATCCAATGATGATATTTGGTGGTAATGACAAGTACACAAATCCCACTTGGCTCACCAAATTTTCTTCTTCTATGTTGAAGCGTTCCTCTACAGTAGCAGTTTTTATATTTAGGTTTCACTCTGTTCTCTGCTATATAGATAGATGAATTTGGAACTCTAAATCCAACATGGTTTGTAGTAGCTCTTTGAAACTTGACAAACTAATGGAGTTCTCAGTTTTGTCTCTATGGTTTGTTTCCTCTTCAAGTAGCCCTAGGCACAGACTGTGGAAAACCACTTTCATTGAGAGGGGTTGCCAAGCTTCTAAGAAATAACGAGTTTCCGAAATACCAGCAAATATTTTTTTCACCCAATCTTGATGATACTTTTTGGTGATGATCAGTACACAAATCCCACTTGGCTCACCAAATTTTGGTCTTCTAGGTTGAAGCGTTCGTCTACAGTAGCAATTTTTATATTTCGGTTTCAATCTGTTCTCTCCAATATAGATAGATGAATTTTGAACTCTAAATCCAACATGGTTTTTACTAGCTCTTTGAAACTTGACAAAATAAATTAGTTCTCAGTTTTGTCTCTATGGTTTGTTTCCTCTTCAAGTAGCCCTAGGCACAGACTGTGGAAAAGCACTTTCATTGAGAAGGGTTGCCAAGCTTCTAAGAAATAACGAGTTTCCGAAATACTAGCAAATATTTTTTCACCCAATCTTTATGATACTTGGTGGTAAGGACAAGTACACAAATCCCACTTGGCTCACCAAACTTTGTTCTTCTAGGTTGAAGCATTCGTCTACAGTAGCATTTTTTATTTTTACGTTTTACTCTGTTCTTCCTATATAGATAGATGTATTTGGAACTCTAAATTCAACATGGTTTGTAGTAGCTCTTTGAAACTTGACAAAATAAAGGAGTTCTCAGTTTTGTCTCTATGGTTTGTTTCCTCTTCAAGTAGCCCTAGGCACAGACGGTGGAAAAGCACTTTCATTGAGAGGGGTTGCCAACTTCTAAGAAATAACGTGTTTCCGAAATACCAGCAAATATTTTTTCACGCAATCTTGATGACACTTGTTTTTAATGATCTGTACACAAATCCCACTTGGCTCACCAAATTTTGTTCTTCTAGGTTTAAGCGTTCATCTACAGTAGCCGTTTTTATATTTAGGTTTCACTCTGTCTCTCCTATATAGATAGATGAATTTGGAATTCTAAATCCAATATGGTTTATAGTAGCTCTTTGAATCTTGACAAAGTAAAGGAGTTCTCAGTTTTGTCTCTATGATTTGTTTCCGCTTCATGTAGCCCTAAGCAGAGAATGTTGAAAAGCACTTTCATTGAAAGGGGTTGCCGAGCTTCCAAGAAATTACGAGTTTCCGAAATACCAGCAAATATTTTTTCACCCAATGTTTATGATACGTGGTGGTAATGATCGGTACACAAATCCCACTTGGCTCACCATATTTTGTTCTTCTAGGTTGAATCGTTCGTCTACAGTACTAGTTTTAATATTTACGTTTCACTCTATTCTCTGCTATAAAGATAGATGAATTTGGAACTCTAAATCCAACATGGTTTGTAGTAGCTCTTTGAAACTTGACAAAATAAAGGAGTTCTCGGTTTTGTCTCTGTGGTTTGTTTCCTCTTCAAGTAGCCCTAAGCTAGACTGTGGAAAAGCACTTTCATTGAGAGGGATTGCCAAGCTTCCAAGAAATTACGAGTTTCTGAAATACCATCAAATATTTTTTCAACCAATCTTCATGATACTTGGGAGTAATGATCAGTACACAAATCCCACTTGGCTCACCAAATTTTGTTCTTCCAGGTTGAAGCGTTCGTCTACAGTAGCAGTTTTTATATGTAGGTTTCACTCTGTTCTCTCTTATATATATAGATGAATTTGGAACTCTAAATCCAACATGGTTTGTAGTAGCTCTTTGAAACTTGACAAAATATAGGAGTTCTCAGTTTTGTCTCTATAGTTTGTTTCCTCTTTAAGTAGCCCTAGGCACAGACTGTGGAAAAGCACGTTCATTGAGAGGGTTTGCCAAGCTTCTAAGAAATAAAGAGTTTCCGAAATACCAGCAAATATTTTTTCACCCAATCTTGACGATAATTGGTGTTAATGATCAGTACACAAATCCCACTTGGCTCACATAATTTTGTTCTTCTAGGTTGAAGCGTTCGTCTACAGTAGCAGTTTTTATATTTAGGTTTCCCTCTGTTCTCTCCTATATAGATAGATGAATTTGGAATTCTAAATCCAACATGGTTTGTAGTAGCTCTTTAAAACTTGACAAAAAAAATTAGTTCTCAGTATTGTCTCTATTGTTTGTTTCCTCTTCAAGTAGCCCTAAGCAGAGACTGTGGAAAAGCACTTTCATTGAAAGGGGTTGCCAAGCTTCAAAGAAATTACGAGATTCCGCAATACCAGCAAATATTTTTTCACCCAATGTTGATGATACGTGGTGGTAATGAACGGTACACAAATCCCACTTGGCTCACCAAATTTTGTTCTTCTAGGTTTTAGCGTTCGTCTACAGTAGCAGTTTTTATATTTAGGTTTCACTCTGTCTCTCTTATATAGATAGATGAATTTGGAATTCTAAATCCAATATTGTTTGTAGTAGATCTTTGAAACTTGACAAAGTAAAGGAGTTCTCAGTTTTGTCTCTATGATTTGTTTCCGCTTCATGTAGCCCTACGCAGAGACTGTGGAAAAGCACTTTCATTGAAAGGGGTTGCCGAGCTTCCAAGAAATTACGATTTTCCGAAATACCAGCAAATTTTTTTTCACCCAATGTTTATGATACGTGGTGGTAATGATCAGTACACAAATCCCACTTGGCTCACCATATTTTGTTCTTCTAGGTTGAAGCGTTCGTCTAGAGTAGCAGTTTTTATATTTAGGTTTCACTATATTCTCTGCTATAAAGATAGATGAATTTGGAAATCGAAAACCAACATGGTTTGTAGTAGCTCTGTGAATCTTGACAAAGTAAAGGAGTTCTCAGTTTTGTCTCGATGATTTGTTTCAGCTTCATGTAGCACTAAGCAGAGACTGTGGAAAAGCACTTTCATTGAAAGGGGTTGCCAAGTTTCCAAGATATCAGGAGTTTCCGAAATACCAGCAAATATTTTGTCTCCCAAAGTTGATGATACGTTGTGGTAATGATCGGTACACAAATCCCACTTGGCTCACCAAATTTTGTTCTTCTAGGTTGAAGTGTTCGACTACAATAGCAGTTTTCATATTTAGGTTTCACTCTGTTCTCTGCTATATAGATAGATGGATTTGGAACTCTAAATCCAACATGGTTTGTTGTAGCTCTTTGAAAGTTGACATAATAATGGAGTTCACAGTTTTGTCTCTATGGTTTGTTTCCTCTTCGAGTAGCCATAGGCACAGACTGTGGAAAACCACTTTCATTGAGAGGGGTTGCCAAGTTTCTAAGAAATAACGAGTTTCCGAATTACAAGCAAATATATTTTCACCCAGTCTTGATAATACTTGGTGGTGATGATCAGTACACGAATCCCACTTGGCTCACCATATTTTGTTCTTCTAGGTTGAAGCGTTCGTCTACAGTAGCAGTTTTTATATTTAGGTTTCACTCTATTCTCTGCTATAAAGATAGATGAATTTGGAACACTGAATCGAACATGGTTTGTTGTAGCTCTTTTAAACTTGACAAAATAAAGGAGTTCTCAGTTTTGTCTCTATGATTTGTTTCCGCTTCAAGTAGCCTTAAGCAGAGACTGTGGAAAAGCACTTTCATTGAGAGGGGTTGCCAAGCTTCCAAGAAATTACGAGTTTCCGAAATACCAGCAAATATTTTTTCACCCAATCTTGATGATACTTGGTCGAAATGATCAGTACACAAATCACACTTGGCTCACGAAGTTTTGTTCTTCTAGGTTGAAGCATTCGTCTACAGTAGCAGTTTTTATATTTATTTTTCACTCTGTTCTCTGCTATATAGATAGATGAATTTGGAACTCTAAATCCATCATGGTTTGTAGTGGCTCTTCGAAACTTGACAAAATAAAGGAGTTCTCAGTTTTGTCTCTATGGTTTGTTTCCTCTTCAAGTAGCCCTAGGCACAGACTGTGGAAAAGCACTTTCATTGAGAGGGGTTGACAAGCTTCTAAGAAATAACGAGTTTCCGAAATACCAGCAAATATTTTTTCATCCAATGATGATATTTGGTGGTAATGACAAGTACACAAATCCCACATGGCTCACCAAATTTTGTTTTTCTAGGTTTAAGCGTTCATCTACAGTAGCCGTTTTTATATTTAGGTTTCACTCTGTCTCTCCTATATAGATAGATGAATTTGGAATTCTAAATCCAATATGGTTTATAGTAGCTCTTTGAAACTTGACAAAGTAAAGGAGTTCTCAGTTTTGTCTCTATGATTTGTTTCCGCTTCATGTAGCCCTAAGCAGAGAATGTGGAAAATCACTTTCATTGAAAGGGGTTGCCGAGCTTCCAAGAAATTACGAGTTTCCGAAATACCAGCAAATATTTTTTCACCCAATGTTTATGATACGTGGTGGTAATGATCGGTACACAAATCCCACTTGGCTCACCATATTTTGTTCTTCTAGGTTGAATCTTTCGTCTACAGTAGCAGTTTTAATATTTACGTTTCACTCTATTCTCTGCTATAAAGATAGATGAATTTGGAACTCTAAATCCAACATGGTTTGTAGTAGCTCTTTGAAACTTGACAAAAAAAAGGAGTTCTCGGTTTTGTCTCTATGGTTTGTTTCCTCTTCAAGTAGCCCTAGGCACAGATTGTGGAAAAGCACTTTCATTGAGAATGGTTGCCAAGCTTCTAAGAAATAACGAGTTTCCGAAATACCAGCAAATATTTATTCATCCAATCTTGTTGATACTTGGTGGTGATGATCAGTACACAAATCCCACTTGGCTCACTAAATTTTGTTCTTCTAGGTTGAAGCGTTAGTCTACAGTAGCAATTTTTACATTTAGGTTTTAATTTGTTCTCTCCTATATGGATAGATTAATTTGGAACTCTAAATCCAACATGGATGGTAGTAGCTCTTTGAAACTTGACAAAATAAAGGAGTTCTCAGTTTTGTCTCTATGGTTTGTTTCCTCTTCAAGTAGCCCTAGGCACAGACTGTGGAAAAGCACTTTCATTGAGAGGCGTTGCCAAGCTTCCAAGAAATTAGAGTTTCCGAAATACCAGCAAATATTTTTTCACCCAATCTTGATGATACTTGGTGCTAATGATCAGTACACAAATCCCACTTGAGTCACCAAACTTTGTTCTTCTAGGTTGATGCGTTCGTTTTCAGTAGCAGTTTTTATTTTTAGGTTTCACTCTGTTCTGTCCTATATAGATAGATGAATTTGGTACACTAAATCAAACATGGTTTGTAGTAGCTCTTTGAAACTTGACAAAATAATGGAGTTGTCAGTTTTGTCTCTATGTTTTGTATCCCCTTCAAATAGCCCTAAGCTAGACTGTGGAAAAGCACTTTCTTTGAGAGGGGTTGCCAAGCTTCCAAGAAATTACGAGTTTCCGAAATACCAGCAAATATTTTTTCAACCAATCTTGATGATACGTGGTGTTAATGACAAGTACACAAATCCCACTTGGCTCATCAAATTGTGTTCTTCTAGGTTGAAGTGTTCGTCTACAGTAGCAGCTTTTATATTTAGGTTTCCCTCTGTTCTCTCCTATATAGATAGATGAATTTGGAACTCTAAATCCAACATGGTTTGTAGTAGCTCTTTGAAACTTGACAGAATAAAGGAGGTCTCAGTTTAGTCTCTATGGTTTGTTTCCTCTTCAAGTAGCCCTAGGCACAGACTGTGGAAAAACACTTTCATTGAGAGTGGTTGCCAAGCTTGTAAGAATTAAAGACTTTCCGAAATACCAGCAAATATTTTTTCAGCCAATCTTGATGATACGTGGTGGTAATGACAAGTACACAAATCCCAAATGGCTCACCAAATTTTATTCTTCTAGTTTGAAGCGTTCGTTTACAGAAGCAATTTATATTTTTAGGTTTCCCTTTGTCCTCTCTTATAGATAGATGAATTTGGAACTCAAAATCCAACATGGTTAGTAGTAGCACTTTGAAACTTCAAAAAAAAAGTAGTTCTCAGTTTTTTCTCTATGATTTGTTTCCTCTTCATGTAGCCCTAAGCAGAGACTTTAGAAAAGCACTTTCATTGAAATGATTTGCCAAGCTTCCAAAAAATTACGACTTTCTGAAATACCAGCAAATATATTTTCACCCAAACTTGATGAAACGTGGTGGTAATGACAAGTACACAAATCCCACTTGGCTCACCAAATTTTGTTCTTCTAGTTTGAAGCGTTCGTTTACAGTAGCAGTTTATACTTTTAGGTTTCCCTCTGTTCTCTCCTATATAGATAGAGGAATTTGGAACTCTAAATCCAACATGGTGTGTAGTAGCACTTTCAAACTTGACAAAATAAAGGAGTTCTCCGTTTTGTCTCTATGGTTTGTTTCCTCTTCAAGTAGCCCTAGGCACAGACTGTTGAAAAGCACTCTCATTGACAGGGGTTGCCAAGCTTCTAAGAAATAACGAGTTTCCGAAATACCAGCAAATACTTTTTCACACAATCTTGATGATACTTGGTGGTAATGATCACGACACAAATCCCACTTGGCTCCTCAAATTGTGTTCTTCTAGGTTGAAGCGTTCCTCTACAGTAGCAGTTTTTATATTTAGGTTTCCCTCTGTTCTCTCCTATATAGATAGATGAATTTGGAACTCTAAAACCAACATGGTTTGTAGTAGCTCTTTAAAACTTTACCAAAAAATTAGTTCTCAATTTTTTCCCTATGGTTTGTTTCCTCTTCAAGTCCCCCTAAACAGAGACTGTGAAAACTAAATTTCATTGAAAGGGGTTGCCAAGCTTCCAAGAAATTACGAGTCTCCGAAATACCAGCAAATATTTTTTCACCCAATCTTGTTGGTACGTGGTGGTAATGACAAGTACACAAATCCCACTTGAACTCACCAAATTTTGTTCTTCTAGGTTGAAGCGTTCGTCTACAGTAGCAGTTTTTATATTTAGGTTTCATCTGTTCTCTCCTATATAGATAGATGAATTTGGAACTCTAAATCCAACATGGTTTGTAGTAGCGCTTTGAAACTTGACAGAATACAGGAGTTCTCAGTTTTGTCTCTATGGTTTGTTTCCTCTTCAAGTAGCCCTCGGCACAGACTGTGGAAAAGCACTTTCATTGAGAGGGGTTGCCAAGCTTCTAAGAATAACGAGTTTCCGAAATACAAGCAAATATTTTTTCACCCCATCTTGATAATACGTGGTGGTAATGACAAGTACACAAATCACAAATGGCTCACCAAATTTTGTTCTTCTAGTTTGAAGCGTTCGTTTACAGAAGCAATTTATATTTTTTGGTTTCCCTCTGTTCTCTCCTATAGGTAGATGAATTTGGAACTCTAAATCCAACATGGTTATAGTAGCTCTTTGAAACTTCACAAAAAAATGTAGTTCTCAGTTTTTTCTCTATGATTTGTTTCCTCTTCATGTAGCCCTAAGCAGAGACTGTAGAAAAGCACTTTCATTGAAATGATTTGCCAAGCTTTCAACAAATTACGAGTTTCCGAAATACCAGCAAATATTTCTTCACCCAATCTTGATGATACGTGGTGGTAATGACAAGTACACAAATCCCACTTGGCTCACCAAATTTTGTTCTTCTAGGTTGAAGCGTTCGTCTAGAGTAGCATTTTTTATTTTTAGGTTTCACTCTGTTTTCTCCTATATAGATAGATGAATTTGGAACTCTAAATCCAACATGGTTTGTAGTAGCTCTTTGAAACATGACAAAATAAAGGAGTTCTCAGTTTTTTCTGTATGATTTGTTTCCTCTTCATGTAGCCCTAAGATGAGACTGTGGAAAAGCACTTTCATTGAAATGATTTGCCAAGCTTCCAAGAAATTACGAGTTTCCGAAATACCAGCAAGTATTTTCACCCAATCTTGACTATACGTGGTGGTAATGACAAGTACACAAATCCCACTTGGCTCACCAAATTTTGTTCTTCTGGTTTGAAGCGTTCGTTTACAGTAGCAGTTTATATTTTTAGGTTCCCTCTGTTCTCTCCTATATAGATAGATGAATTTAGAACTCTAAATCCAACATGGTTTGTAGTAGCTCTTTGAAACTTGACAAAAACAAGTAGTTCTCCGTTTTGTCTCTATGATTTGTTTCCTCTTCAAGTAGCCATATGCAGAAACTGTGGAAAAGCACTTTCATTAAAAGGGGTTGCCAAGCTTCCAAGAAATAACGAGTTTCTGAAATACCAGCAAATATTTTTTCCTCCAATCTTGATGATACTTGGTGGTAATAATGGGTACACAAATCCCACTTGGCTCCCAAATTGTGTTCTTCTAGTTTGAAGCGTTCGTTTAAAGTAGCAGTTTATATTTTTAGGTTTCACTCTGTTCTCTCCTATATAGATAGATAAATTTGGAACTCTAAATCCAACATGGATTGTAGTAGCTCTTTGAAACTTGACAAAAAAAAGTAGTTCTCAGTTTTTTCTCTATGATTTGTTTCCTCTTCAAGGAGCCATAAGCAGAAACTGTGGAAAAACACAATCATTGAAAGGCGTTGCCAATCTTCCAAGAAATTACGAGTTTCTGAAATACCAGCAAATATTTTTTCACCCAATCCTGATGATACGTGGTGGTAATGATAAGTACACAAATCTCACATGGCTCACCAAATTGTCTTCCTCTATGTTGAATCGCTCGTCTACAGTAGCAGTTTTTATATGTAGGTTTCACTCTGTTCTCTCCTATATAGATAGATGAATTTGGAACTCTAAATCCAACATGGTGTGTAGTAGCTCTTTGAAACTTGACAAAATAAAGGAGTTCACAGTTTCGTCTCTATGGTTTGTTTCCTCTTCAATCGCCCTAGGCACAGACTGTGGAAAAGCCCTTTCATTGAAAGGGGTTGCGAAGCTTCCAAGCAATAACGAGTTTCCGAAATACCAGCAAATATTTTTTCACCCAATCTTGATGAAACTTGGTGATAATGATGGGTACACAAATCCCACTTGGTTCACCAAATTTTGTTCTTCTAGTTTGAAGCGTTCGTTTACAGTAGTAGTTTTTATTTTTAGGTTTCCCTCTGTTCTCTCCTATATAGATAGATGAATTTCGAACTCTAAATCCAACATGGTTTGTAGTAGCTCTTTGAAACTTGACAAAAAAAGTAGTTCTCTGTTTTGTCTCTATGATTTGTTTCCTCTTAAAGTAGCCATAGGCAGAAACTGTGGAAAAGCACTTTCATTAAAAGGGGTTGCCAAGCTTCCAAGAAATTATGAGTTTCTGATATACCAGCAAATATTTTTTCACCCAATCTTGATGATACGTGGTGACAATGACAAGTACACAAATCCCACTTGGCTCACCAAATTTTGTTCTTCTAGGTTGAAGCGTTCCTTGACAATAGCAGTTTTTATTTTTAGGTTTCTCTCTGTTCTCTCCTATATAGATAGATGAATTTGAAACTCTAAATCAAACATGGTTTGTAGTAGCTCTTTGAAACTTGACAAAATAAAGGAGTTCTCAGTTTTGTCTCTAAGGTTTGTTTCCTCTTCAAGTAGTCCTAGGCACAGACTGTGGAAAAGCACTTTCATTGAGAGGGATTGCCAAGCTTCTAAGAACGAATGAGTTTCCGAAAAACCAGCAAATATTTTTTCACTCAATCTTGATGATACTTGGTGGTAATGATGAGTACACAAATCCCACTTGGCTCACCAAATTTTGTTCTTCTAGGTTGAAGCGTTCGTTTACAGTAGCAGTTTTTATATTTAGGTTTTCCTCTGTTCTCTCCTATATTGATAGATGAATTTGGAACTCTAAATTCCACTAGGTTTGTAGTAGTTCTTTGAAACTTGACAAAATAAAGTAGTTCTCAGTCTTGTGTCTACGGTTTGTTTCCTCCTCAAGTAGCCCTAAGCACAGACTGGCGAATAGCACTTTCAATGAAAAGGGTTACAAAGCTTCCAAGAATTTACGTTTTTCCGAAATACCAGCAAATATTTTTTGACCCAATCTCGATGATACTTGGTGGTAATGATAAGTACACAAATCCCACTTGGCTCACCAAATTTTGTTCTTCTAGTTTGAAGCGTTCGTTTACAGTAGCACTTTTTATTTTTAGGTTTTTCTCTGTTCTCTCCTATATAGATAGATGAATTTGGAACTCTAAATACAACATGGTTTGTAGTAACTCTTCGAAACTTGACCAAATAAAGTAGTTCTCAGTTTTGTCTCTATGGTTTGTTTCCTCTTCAAGTAGCCCTAAGCAGAGACTGTGGAAAAGCACTTTCATTGAAAGGGGTTGCCAAGCTTTCAAGAAATTACGAGTTTCCGAAATACCAGCATATATTTTTTCACCAAATCTTGATGATACGTGGGGGTAATGACAAATACACAAATCCCACTTTGCTCACCAAATTTTGTTTTTCTAGGTTGAAGCGTTCGTTTACAGTAGCAGTTTTTATTTTTAGGTTTTCGTCTGTTCTCTCCTATATAAATAGATGAATTTGGAAATCTAAATCCAACATGGTTTGTAGTACCTCTTTGAAACTTGACAAAATAAAGGTGTTCTCAGTTTGGTGTCAATGGTTTGTTTCTTCTTCAAGTAGCCCTAGGCACAGACTGTGGAAAAGCACTTTCATTGAGAGGGGTTGCCAAGCTTCTAAAAAGTAACGAGTTTCAGAAATACCAGCAAATTTTTTTCACCCATTCTAGATGATACGTGGTGGTAATGATGGGTACACAAATCCCACTTGGTTCACCAAATTTTGTTCTTCTAGTTTGAAGCGTTCGTTTACAGTAGTAGTTTTTATTTTTAGGTTTCCCTCTGTTCTCTCCTATATAGATAGATGAATTTCGAACTCTAAATCCAACATGGTTTGTAGTAGCTCTTTGAAACTTGACAAAAAAAAGTAGTTCTCAGTTTTGTCTCTATGATTTGTTTCCTCTTCAAGTAGTCATAAGCAGAATCTGTGGAAAAGCACTTTCATTAAAAGGTGTTGCCAAGCTTCCAAAAATAACGACTTTTCCGAAATACCAGCAAATATTTTTTCCTCCAATCTTGATGATACTTGGTGGTAATGCTGGGTACACAAATCCCACTTGGCTCACCAAATTGTGTTCTTCTAGTTGAAGCGTTCGTTTACAGTAGCAGTTTATATTTTTAGGTTTCACACTGTTCTCTCCTATATAGATAGATGAATTTGGAACTCTAAATCCAACATGGTTTGTAATACCTCTTTGAAACTGACAAAATAAACGAGTTCTCAGTTTTGTCTCTATGGTTTGTTTCCTCTTCAAGTAGCCCTAGGCACAGACTGTGGAAAAGCACTTTCATTGAAAGGGGTTTCCAAGCTTCCAAGAAATTACGAGTTTCTGAAATACCAGCAAATATTTTTTCACCCAATCTTGATGATACGTGGTGATAATGACAAGTACACAAATCCCACTTGGCTCACCAAATTTTGTTCTTCTAGGTTGAAGCGTTCCTTGACAATAGAAGTTTTTATTTTTAAGTTTCACTCTGTTCTCTCCTATATAGATAGATGAATTTCGAACTCTAAATCCAACATGGTTTGCAGTAGCTCTTTGAAACTTAACAAAATAAAGGAGATCTCAGTTTTTTCTCTATGGTTTCTTTCCTCTTCAAGTAGCCCTAGGCAAAGACTGTGGAAAAGCACTTTCATTGAGGGGGTTGCCAAGCTTCTAAGAAATAACGAGTTTCTGAAATACCAGCAAATATTTTTTCACCCAATCCTGATGATACGTGGGGGTAATGATCAGTACACAAATCCCACTTAGCTCACCAAATTTTGTTCTTGTAGGTTGAAGCGTTCGTCAACAGTAGCAGTTTTTAGTTTTAGGTTTCACTCTGTTCTCTTCTATATAGATAGATGAATTTGGAACTCTAAATCCAACATGGTTTGTAGTAGCTCTTTGAAACTTGACAAAAAAAAAGTAGTTCTCAGTTTTTTCTCTATGATTTGTATCCTCTTCAAGTAGCCATAAGCAGAAGCTGTGGAAAAACACATTCATTGAAAGGCGTTGCCAAGCTTCCAAGAAATTACGAGTTTCTGAAATACCAGCAAATATTTTTTCACCCAATCTGATGATACGTGGTGGTAATGATAAGTACACAAATCTCACATGGCTCACGAAATTGTCTTCCTCTAGGTTGAATCGCTCGTCTACAGTAGCAGTTTTTATATGTAGGTTTCACTCTGTTCTCTCCTATATAGATAGATGAATTTTTAACTCTAAATCCAACATGGTGTGTAGTAGCTCTTTGAAACTTGACAAAATAATGGAGTTCACAGTTTCGTCTCTATGGTTTGTTTCCTCTTCAATCGCCCTAGGCACAGACTGTGGAAAAGCCCTTTCATTGAAAGGGGTTGCCAAGCTTCCAAGCAATAACGAGTTTCCGAAATACCAGCAAATAATTTTTCACCCAATCTTGATGATACTTGGTGATAATGATGGTTACACAAATCCCACTTGGTTCACCAAATTTTGTTCTTCTAGTTTGAAGCGTTCGTTTACAGTAGTAGTTTTTATTTTTAGGTTTCCCTCTGTTCTCTCATATATAGATAGATGAATTTCGAACTCTAAATCCAACATGGTTTGTGGTAGCTTTTTGAATCTTGACAAAAAAAGTAGTTCTCAGTTTTGTCTCTATGATTTGTTTCCTCTTAAAGTAGCCATAGGCAGAAACTGTGGAAAAGCACTTTCATTAAAAGGGGTTGCCAAGCTTCCAAGAAATTATGAGTTTCCGAAATACCAGCAAATATTTTTTCCTCCAATCTTGATGATACTTGGTGGTAATGATCAGTACACAAATCCCAGTTGGCTTACCAAATTTTGTTCTTCTAGGTTGAAGCGTTTCTATACAGTAGCAGTTTTTATTTTTAGGTTTCACTCTGTTCTCTCCTATATAGATTGATGAATTTGGAACTCAAAATCCAACATGGTTTGCAGTATCTTTGAGACTTGACAAAATAAATGAGTTCTCTGTTTTGTTTCTATGGTTTGTTTCCTCTTCAAGTAGCCCTAGGCACAGACTGTGGAAAAGCAATTTCATTGAGAGGGGTTGCCAAGCTTCTAAAAAATAACGAGTTTCCGATATACCAGCAAATATTTTTTCACTGAATCTTGATGATACTTGGTGGTAATTATGAGTACACAAATTCCACTTGGCTCACCAAATTTTGTTCTTCTAGGTTGAAGCGTTCTTTACAGTAGCAGTTTTCATTTTTAGGTTTCACTCTGTTCTCTCCTATATAGATAGATGAATTTGGAACTCTAAATCCAACATGGTTTGCAGTAGCTCTTTGAAACTTAACAAAATAAATGAGATCTCAGTTTTTTCTCTATGGTTTCTTTCCTCTTCAAGTAGCCCTAGGCAAAGACTGTGGAAAAGCACTTTCATTGAGAGGGGTTGGCAAGCTTTTAAGAATAACGAGTTTCTGAAATACCAGCAAATATTTTTCCTCCAATCTTGATGATACTTGGTGATAATGATCAGTACACAAACCCACTTGGCTCACCAAGTTTTGTTCTTCGTGGTTGAAGCTTTCGTCTACAGTAGCAGTTTTTATATTTAGGTTTCACTCTGTTCTCTCCTATATAGGTAGATGAATTTGGAACTCAAAAATCCAACATGGTTTGTAGTAGCTCCTTGAACCTTGACATAATAAATGAGTTCTCAGTTTTGTCTCTATGGTTTGTTTCCTCTTCCAATAGCCATATTCACAGACTGTGGAAAAGCACTTTCATTGAGAGTGGTTGCAAATCTTCTAAGATATAACGAGTTTCTGGAATACCAGCAAATATTTTTTAACCCAAACTTGATGATACGTGGTGGTAATGATCACTACACAAATCCCACTTGGCTCACCAAATTGTGTTCTTCTAGGTTGAAGCGTTCGTCGACAGTAGCAGTTTTTATATTTAGGTTACACTCTGTTCTCTCCTATATAGATAGATGAATTTGGAACTCTAAATCCAACATGGTTTATAGTAGCTCTTTGAAACTTGACAAAAAAGTGTTCTCACATTTGTCTCTATGGTTTGTTTCCTCTTCAAGTAGCCATATGCAGAGACTGTTTAAAAGCACTTTCATTGAAAGGGGTTGCCAAGCTTCCAAAAAATTACGAGTTTCGGAAATACCAGCAAATATTTTTTCACCCAATTTTGATGAATCGTGGTGGTAATGACAAGTACACAAGTCCCACTTGGCTCACCAAATTTTGTTCTTCCAGTTTGTAGCGTTCGTTTACAGTAGTATTTTTTTTTTTTAGGTTTCCCTCTGTTCTCTCCTATATAGATAGATGAATTTGGAACTCTCAATCCAACATGGTTTGCAGTAGGTCTTTGAAACTTGACAAAATAAAGCAGTACTCATTTTTGTCTCTATGGTTTGTTTCCTCTTCAAGTAGCCTTAGGAACAGAGTGTGGAAAAGCACTTTCATTGAGAGGGGTGGCCAAGCTTCTAAGAAAGAACGAGTTTCCGAAATTAGAGCAAATATTTTTTCACCCAATCTTGATGATACGTGGTGGTAATGGCAAGTACACAAATCCCACGTGGCTCACCAAATTTTGTTCTTCTAGGTTGAAGCGTTCCTTTACAGTAGCAGTTTTTATTTTTAGGTTTCACTCTGTTCTCTCCTATATAGATAGATGAATTTGGAACTCAAAATCCAACATGGTTTGTAGTAGCAATTTGAAACTTGAAAAAATTAAGGAGTTCTCAGTTTTGTCTCTATGGTTTGTTTCCTCTTCAAGTAGCCCTAGGCACAGACTGTGGAAAAGCACTTTCATTGAGAGGGGTTGCCAAGCTTCTTAGAAAGAACGAGTTTCCGAAATACCAGCAAATATTTTTTCACCCAATCTTGATGATACTTGGTGGTAATGATCAGTACACAAATCCCACTTGGCTCACCAAATTTTGTTCTTCTAGGTTGAAGCGTTCGTCTACAGTAGCAGTTTATATATTTAGGTTTCCCACTGTTCTCTCCTATATACATAGTTGAATTTGGATCTCTAAATCCAACATGGTTTGTAGTAGCTCTTTGAAACTTGAGAAAAAAAAGGAGCTCTCAGTTTTGTCCCTATGGTTTGTTTCCTCTTCAATTAGCCCTAGGCACATACTGTGGTAAAGCATTTTCATTGAAAAAGGTTGCCCAGCTTCCAAGAAATAACGAGTTTCCGAAAAACCACCAAATATTTTTTCACCCAATCTTGATGATACTTGGTGGTAATGATCAGTACACAAATCCCACTTGGCTCACCAAATTTTATTCTTCTAGGTTGAAGCGTTCGTCTACAGTAGCAGTATTTATATTTAGGTTTCCCTCTGTTCTCTCCTATATAGATAGATGAATTTGGAACTCTAAATCCAACATGGTTTGTTGTAGCTCTTTGAAATTTGACAAATAAAAGAAGTTCTCAGTTTTGTATCTATGGTTTGTTTCCTCTGCAAGTAGCCCTAGGC